>NW_021941229.1:8411819-8589319 GCF_902148845.1 Salarias fasciatus | reverse complement strand
GCAAGCGGCCAGGCCGTCGGTGCGAGGAGGCGACGGCGGGAAGGGTCACGTCACGGTGACCCCAGCCGCCCCAGAGGCCTACGTTTCCCCTGCAGACATCGATGATCTCTCTCCACCCTCCTGCGCCCCGCCATCCATCCCCTCGAGCCCACCAGCGGAGGTCACCCTTCAGAGGGAGCCTCGACTGGGCATGATGCCTCCGTCATCCGCTCCCATCACCACTCAGCCGGGCTCCTCGGGCCCCCCCGGCGCCGAGCTCACCTCCCCACCCCAAGCCAGCACAGAGCACCCCGTCACCATGGTGTTTCTTGGCTACCAGGACGTTGAAGACACAAGCGAGAGCAGGCGGCTGCTGGGCTTCGACGGCGCCGTGAAGGCCGAGGTGGTGCTGATCGACGAAGACGACGAGAAGTCCCTGCGGGAGAAGACGGTCACTGACATCTCCGTCATCGACGGCACGGCGGCCGACCTCGTGTCCGGACGGCCGGCCACGTCCGAGGCCGTCAGCACGGAACTGTCGTCCGACGGCCGCGAGCCCGACAGCACCTCCTCACCCCCCGCAAACCCACCAGAAGCCAACACGAGCCCCCCGCCCGGCCTCACCCCCGCCACAGGTACAGACAAGAGGAAACGCTGCGAGTGCTGCATACTCATGTGACTGAATATTCTCCCTCTTCCGCTCTTTTATTACCCCCCTCTTCTCTATCTCTGGATGATTACTAACAGAAGCCCTGCCTTCCTCCTCCTCCTCCTCCTCCTCATCTGGATTCTGATTGGCTGGCACACAAACACACTCACGCACTCGCTCTTGTCCAACCTTTGACTTTTTACTCAGTGACACGACCACCTTTGCATCGCCGCTCTTTCGTTGCCCACTCTGTCGACAGTGGAGGCTCTTCGGTCTCCACTGCTCTCAAATCCAGATCCACACCAAAACGCTGGAACCAAGCTGTGGTCGCGCTGCTATATTTACGACGAAATCAGACAGACAGATGGGGGAAATCAATGTTTGTTGACAAACAGCTTAAACTGGGCTTGTAGAAAACTCCTCCCCAGTC
Organism: Salarias fasciatus; assembly: GCF_902148845.1. Taxonomy (NCBI): domain Eukaryota; kingdom Metazoa; phylum Chordata; class Actinopteri; order Blenniiformes; family Blenniidae; genus Salarias; species Salarias fasciatus. The sequence goes on along the minus strand of NW_021941229.1, from coordinate 8,588,261 downwards.
CTCAATAAGACTTTGTGGACAATCAGTCACATGGCTATGCTTTCCGAAACAAACACTACGTCTGGCTCTAAGGACAATCAACCAGATCCTCACCTTTAATAAGCCAGTTCATAAAACCAGTGACAACACACTCTTTGGTTTATTTTCTGTTCAATCACTTTGTTTTTTTTCTCCTCTAATTGTTTGCTCACATAAACAACCACACACCCAATGTATGAACTCAAACAACCCACCGCCTTTCCTCCGGCGAGGGCGGAGAGGTGGGTACTCGTTGCCTTGGTTTCTTTATGTGCCTCTTCATTCTACCACACTAATAGTCCTAACAAATCAAAGGCAAACAGAAATTGTTGTGTTTCTGTTAGACTTTCCTTTCAGTTTGCTGTTATCTGAACATTTTATTTCTTTCGTTTTGAAACTCAAAAGGCCATTGGATTGTTGGGACGCTTGTTTCCATGGGAAACTGAGGTTTGACTCTTTAGTTAGCATTTCTCTCTCTCTCTCTCTCTCTCTCTCTCTCTCTCCCTCTCTCTCTCTCTCGATCTCTCTCTCTCTCACTTCTCTCTCTATTGTTTCCTCCATTAACTCCAGCTATTCCACTGCTGAGGTAATTTCCTCTTATTCTCGTACTTCCAAACTCAGCAGCCAGTTGAAAAAAAAAAAAAAAAAAAACCAACAACGTGGAACACCTTTTGGCCTCCAGTGGGATCTTTACAGCCAAACCTTTTTCCAGAGCACAGGAAGCAAAATGGCAGCTTATCGAATCAACTCGGACAGAGAGGGAACATTGTTAATTCACCATGTGGAAACAACCTGGGCACAAACAAACCTGAATCTCACCAAGCATGACTAGACGGCGAATCTACAACTTTGACAGCTGTGCTGAAAATGAGCTATTAGACAAAGAAACGTGCACAATTCATGCTCATTTTTTTATCCATAGGCTTTATTTATTTGCTTCAGAGATCTATTATGCTCTTAGAATGACACTGGACACACTGCCAGCGATTGCTACAGTCGCCATCCAGCCCTTTGTTTACAAAGGGTGCTAGAAAGCGATCACATTCTGAGCACCGTTACTACATGATGTGTTCCGCTGTGATGGACTAATTTTCAGAAAATCTCTCAAAGCCACTCATTTATTCAAATCATGTTGAGAGATAATGGATGCTCTCCAGGGCATTGCTTCATTTCAGCCCTATTTCTTATTTAATAAAATAGAGACAACGGCTTATTAAGGCTGCATTAAAAAAGAAAAAAACAGTTTTGCTTCAAGCATGCGAAGTTAAACAGGAAACAAAGTGAGAATGTTAAAATGACAAGACACAAGTCAAACTTTGGGATCAAAGTTGGAACACCATTTTTCAACTCATGGCGTAATTAGACTTTACTGTTAAATGTAAGAGTAAAGTCTAAGGTTTCTTGAATTGTTGATAGTTTGACCACATTGTCAACATTTTGACTTGATTTGTTCAATGTTGACTTTTTCTCGTTGAATATGACATGTGCACATAGCATCATTATTTCAATATTTTTCTGAGCAATAGGTTATTATTACCAAAAATCTGAAAAAACAATGTCCTCTTCATGAAACTTGTACAATTTATGTCTCAATGTGGCTTTATAAAGCTATCCTGCTCACAATGCACCCTTAATTTTCAGAGAACTTAATGACGACACTGGACCTGTGTGTGAAAAAGAGAGTACAAGAACTTAGTGAGGCTATTTCTTCCCAGATCATTCATTTTTGTTGTGTTTTTGGTATGAATTAACTTATAATATCAAACTATCTGCTCGGATCTTTATAATATTAACACGTTTATTGACATGAAGGCAGAAAAATTAGAATATAAAAACACTAAGATTAACATAATCTTAAGGAACGAATGAATCTAGGCTGGTCCTGAAGACCTTAGCAGTTTTCTTTCCACCACTTCAGTGCTTTTTCAGACTTTTTAGCCGGTTCTGAACCTTGAGTGAAAAATCTTGGATGATGAGTTCAGTGGTTTTCAAAGTGTGGGGTGGGCCTCCTTTTGGGGGTGGGGGGTTGCCAGGGAGGTTTGAGGGTGAGGGGAGCAGCAGCAGGAACAGTCTGAGGGTCAGGGGGATGCATTTTCCCAGCATGATTTAAAGAAAGAAGCAAACATAGGGTGAAACAATTACTTCATGATTACTTAGCATGAGACAAAGCATGTGCAACTTGAGAGTTGGGGGTGTGGGGGGGCGAACCAGTATGGAGGGGGGGGGGGCTCATACTCCCACACTTTGAAAATCAATGGACTGCTGTCATAATCAAAACAAACGTGAAAGACTCCTTGCATCTTTGCATGGCTCTATAAAATCCCACCCCTACCCATAACAAACCGCCTTCGATGAAACGCATTACTTATTCATTTCGTCTAAATGTCATGAGCCACTGCTGCTGTCCATCAATCCAAAACCTGGCCCCGCCTCCAGCACTTTGTTTATCCCTGTGTAGATAAAGAATGTAAATAAGCTCTATATATTCTGCTTAGTGATGACTTTATTTTCCACATCTGAATAGAGATCTAGATAAAAAATGTTTTATTATATTGCGGCACTAGATGTGTCCTGCGAGGCCATTAATGCACAAACAAGAGCTTTGCAATAGTTTCATCCTCTCACTCCACTGCTTTGCCGTGTGTAATCTCACATTTAACCCCACACGTTCCCCTCCCCCCTCTCCCTCCCCTCCTCAGGCCAGCACCACATTTCAGCGGCAACTGACCACCATAATAAAAGTGCAGCAGGTAGCGATATCCTCTTATTAAATCTTTATTTGCACGAACAGACTTTACGGCTGGTGTTGGCGGGGGACGAATCACAGATATTGTCCTGCTCAGAGCATCTTAACCGCCTCATTGCACAGCCATTAGGTTTTGAGGACTCAGGAGACTATGCAGAGAAGTGTACACTGGAAAGTGTAGTGTTATTATCCCCCTCCCCGAAAAAAGAAGGAAAAAAAAGGTGTCACGTGCACGTGATAAACAACAAAGCAAGGATGAACTTATAGTGTGTGACAAAAATACAATCACAGTCTCAAATTGAATTCATCAAAAAAAAAAAAAAAAAAAACGAGTTGGAGAATGGATCCTGACCAATCCAGTGTGTGTGTGTGTGTGTGTGTGTGTGTGTGTGTGTGTGTGTGTGTGTGTGTGTGTGTGTGTGTGTGTGTGTGTGTGTGTGTGTGTGCGTTTAATGTACTGCAAGGAGCTGTATGTGAACAAACAATGTGTGTTGAGTTTACCAGCCCCACTGCCACGCCTGCAGTACTCCTCCAGCTCTGTGGGGGTCTCTGTTTTCCTGTCTGCCTGCCCTCGTGGTTGTATGGACTGTTCAAACAAAAAAAAAGGAGCCATTTTCTACTGTTCACACCTCTCTCTCTCTCTCTCTTTCTCTCTCTCTCAACTCATTCTGTTCTCCAGTCTCACTCTGTCACCTCCTCTCTATCTCTCTCTCTCATGTCTGTATTCTCTCTCTCGCTCTCTCTCTCTCTATCTTTGGTCAATAAAGCTGAGTTTCTCCAGTGCCCCCCTGCTGTCTCTTGCTTGTTGTTCTTTCCATCTGTCTCTAACATTCACTTTTTCATTGGCTGCTGACAAACAACGATCACACGCTCTCCTTAATGCACCCAGCTGTTATGATACCCACCGCCACTAACCAGCGCGCACACTACGTCTTCAGCAGCCACAGGACACGACACACACCGCACACGTCACTTTGTTCAGAGGAGGCCAAGGTAAAGGTCAGACGACCGAGAGGAGTCGTTCGTAAAAACCACTGCGTGTGAAGGACGGTAAGAAAATAAAAAACTACATTTTACCTGGTCGAACCAACGGATAGGCAAGTGCAACACAATCCATTCAGAGTGAGATGAGAATCACACAATCACTGCTCTGATTCACCGAAGCTTGAGTCATCTCGTGAACTTCAGAAGACGAATATTGATGCGGTGCTTTGGTCCAAACTGGAGCAAGTGATAAGAGAAAATACAGCATTTTAGCTCCGTGTGATCCTTTTTCAAAAACAAAATATAACTCGTGAAATGTATAAAGCAATGAAAAATTGCTTTGCAGTTTTTTCAGTTGTACCGAAAGTGAAGATGTAGACAAGGAGTCAACCAAAGTTTCATAACGTAGTTTGACCCTGTGTATATATTTGCTTTGTCCTGCATTCATAGTTTAAATAAATATTTCAATGAACTTCAGAAGAGTTCATAAACCCAAAAGCAATTCTGTTAAGTGTGAACACAGCTCACAGTTTTATAATCTCTTAAGATGACCTGAAAACTTAACAATAGAAAATAAAAAATGAACGTGAAAGAAAAATGTTTGTTACTTAACTCCTCGTTCAAAGTTCAAGTCTGATGCATTGGCGTGACAGACGGCATCCAGTCGAGTGGTGCTTGAAAGCTGCTCCGGACCCAGAACTCATAAATAAATAGAACTGTAGCATGAGCTGTTTGCCTTGCTTGAAATATTGAGAAAATAGGAACAAACATTCCAAGTGAAGCTTACTTGGTGTGTATGTGTCGCATCTAAAGACTATGCACACTACAAAAATATTGAACTGGTAAATTACAAGTGCTGAAAGAGGCAAAAATCTCACAACTATTCAAATAAATGTCCTATGAAGAAAAATAACACAAAAAAAAGCTAAAAAGATAACATTTTATTAGAATAGGAAAGAAAAATTAATTGAAAGAAAGTGTCAATGTATTAAGACATGTTTCCGTCATAAGTTTCTGGAACTTACTCACAAAACAACATGAAATTCTGCATGAACACTAATAGGAGACAGACGTCCTGTCACTTTTAATATGAAGATGCTCAAGTGTACCGACATCTCCCTGCCTCCCTCCGGAATAAAGCATCATAATTTCAAGGTTAGCCAACTGAATGTTACATTCTATGGGCATGACGACAGAAAGATGAGGTCTGAGATTATAAAGGAAGGTAGATAAGGAGAATTATTGGGAGGAGATTTTTTTTTTTTTTTTTTTTTTTTTAGATTTTGTTTCAGAGAGCAAAATAAACAATGTTTCTAATAACTTCAAAGAAAGTGAAAAAAGGAAACTAATGTTTGCCTCACTGGGAATCTGAACCTCAATGAAACACACTGTCCAAGCAACTTACACTTCAGCAAACCCACAGAGATTCATTTCAAAAAGTGTCTTTCCTTCGATACTGCGCGTCAGGGATGACAGATTCACCGTTCACTGTACTCAGGGCCGGCAACACGACACACACATTCCCAGAAGACATAATACAAGGTGATAAATGATTATAACGAAGAAAACATGACAACCAGCTTCTGGAAATCGCATTAGGGTACATACACGTAAGAACATGAGAACTGTCAGCGTGTGGAGGATGGGTGTGCATTACATACACACACGGACATGTGTGTGATACATTTGCTGAAACGTTCTAGAGGGATTGCATCAAACCGTTGATCTGTTCTGATGTTGCTCAGGGCCACAGACTCAAACAACATCATTACTCATATTCAAAGCAGAGAATACATAGAAGATATATTCAGTGCAGAAAGATCACACCAACTATCTATAAAACCTTCAGGAGAGTGATTAGACCTGTAATCAGCTTTAATTTGACTGATCATGCACTGCGCTACCACTGCTGCCGGTACTAATTCTGCTGCTGCATGCTGCTGTCACTAACATCATCAGGTATGCCATCTTAATCATCAACAGATTACTTTTGTTTTTCACCTTCTTCAGATGTTTTCAGGGCATGCGCTTGTATAAAGTTAAATTAATGACAGTCAAATGATTCATAATCAACACGCACAGAATATCTGTTTTTCTCCAGGTGAATAATTCAAGATTTTATTGGAAGAAAATTTCATACGTCATGATTTCTAGACAGATCACAAGTTTCAGTTATTAAAAAAATTGAAAAATAAGTAAATTACATGCATAATGAAGAAATGTCAGCACAGAATGACACATATCTCAAAGACAAAATGTGTCATCAATTTATTTTGGAAACTATGATCTTCATAATGTGAAGCAAGCCTTCCCTGAGACATGCCAGGCAACAGCAGGAAAAATCCAGGGAAGAGGAAGATACATTTTAGATGTATTGTGGGATATAGCATTTCAGGATAAACAACTATTCCTGACCGATCCAGTCTTGTTTTATATATATTATTACAAGGTGGCTTCATAAGTCACTTAAGCATCAGGTCTGTCTCCAGTCAGAAAAGACAGGATGAAACAGAAGTCAACTGTACATAAGACCGTGGAAGAGGGATGTTACGCAGGCATTTCTTAAATCTGACTTGTAAAGCTAAATGTAAAAGCACTAAGACAGTGTGACAGTGACAAGCTCCATCTTATTTGGCTTTGACAAACTGCGAACAGAATTCACAAAGGAGGTTCAAAAACATTTACAGGGGTTTGTGTGGGTCATCAGCAAATGCCACATGTTTCTCTGAGGAAGTCGCAGAAGTTTAAGACGCTTTGACAATACCTTCTCAGTCAAGATTTAGCCTAATAGAAGGTCTGAGAAATGAGCCAGGGTCAGTCTGGTCTTTGTCCTGGTTACTCCTGGTTCAAAAGTGTAACTTCATTCATGAGATCCATTCAAGACAAACTGATGTCTGACTCACAAAAAAAGTTCTCCAATGTTTCAAGAACTGTCAGGCAACTGCTGCACCGTAGGTTAAACATGCATATAAATGAATATTGACCAAAACTTTACAACATTCTTGAAGTATTTGTAGAACATCTGCAGAGTACCAATTCTATCCTATTCTTTAATAATCAGTACTAACTTCTGCTTTTTCTCAGGTTGTTATGCCTCCAGCTCGATTTTAACTGTCACGGCTCAGTGAGATACCACAGCAGTTGAAGTGGAACAGGCTGAGACTGTGCTCTTGGAGGTTGAATGCGTTAGAAGGAAGAAAAAAAAAACCAGCCTGATATTTTCTTCTGTTGCAGCCCACAGTGAGTGTGGGTGTCAGAAGGTCGAGGATGATCAATGTGGAAGTGGGTTACATCAATGAAAGGGACTGAGACGAAGTTGCAGCTGCAGAGTGAACAAAGACACGAGGGACTTGTTATCTGTGCCTCTTATTACAATAAAACTATTTCTGACATGAATGATAACTGGCTGAATTATATAAACACCAATATGCGCATGCTGATTGTGCACTGAAATTCCTTTTTTTCCCTTTCACAATATCAGATTTCTGAAGGGATCTTTATAATTACATCTTCCATTATATTAAAAACTAAATAACTTTATGATTCCATGAAAAAAGATCCAGTACATGAAATACACTCCTTTTATATGGAGTGACACATTCTGAGGGGTCAGGTTTAACTACGGATTTAAGCGCTTGTGAAAGTGGCATTCATCTGAAAAAGCTCTTCTACAGATGCAAATGAACATAAGAGAAGACGAGAGTGAGACTGGAGACAATAACTCATATTTCGCTTTGTCGCAGGCTACAGCCAGAAACCATGGGTTTCCGTGACAACAGCAAATGGCTACCAGGCTCCCATTCCAAGCCGACATCCTCACACTGCTATGGTGAGTAACGTGTATCAAGCCACATGTCAATCGATGTCCAACCACAGAAAGAGCCATCAGCCCAAATCACAGGACTGCTGATAAGAAGTTGAAAAGCTGTACAATGATGATAACATTCATGCTTCACTAAATATGTGTTGGAAGTTAGTGGAAGTTTTCACGTTTGGTATGTTCTGGCATCAAAACTAATATGCTAGATTCTACAAAAAAAAAAAATTGAATTTGAGAGAAAACATGAGTTTGGGGCTCACTAGCTCTAGTTAAAAGGAAAAAATGAATGAGAATCTATTCATGCACAGCACTTTATGGCAGTGGTGATTGTTTTTAAGGTGCTTCATAAGTAAAGTTGACTTGCGTTAAATACTGGGACTGGCTCCAGTTTGCTGCATCCACCCTAAGCTGGATGAAGCAAAAAGATGTTTGTGGCAAAGGATAAAAGTATGTTAAGTTAGGTTGAGTTGGGAAACTTATGATCAGACAAAATTAAAGTTGACTTGACCAGTCTCCTGAGTGAACATCCTATTTCAAGGTAATTTTCATATCCTGCTGTTTGGCCTTCTCCCTTACACTGGTCATAATTACCACAGCCACAAAATGTAGTCCAGTGTGGGTAAAGTAAGCTCTTTTTGAAGTTCTGTATGATAAAATTTTCTGAATCTAAAAGTTTATGAGTACTGCAATGTGGTAGTGCAGCTTTCGACATTGGTAACATTGATAAAATTGTTGTCACAAAGGCCCGTTTACATGATGTTTCAATTGGAAATATATTGTTTTTATTACAGAGAAGGTTCACATTTATCTGGTAACATTTTGAAAATTTACGCAATAATACTGAAAATGATGTAGTGAGCATGCCAGGCCACTAGTGGGAGCTGCTGTTTATTTTTGTATTGGCAAAACGCACACATGCCTGCAAAGAACAATATGCTATAAACATTACACAAAAGTTTTGCGCTTTCACCTGAAAATGTTGACTTGTAAACGGGGCCTAAATATTTTGCTGATACTAAAAGTGTGTGTGAACTTCAGAGAACCAGCTGAGTCCAACAGCTTTGGCTTGGTTGGAGCAGCTCACAAGTGAAAGTCTGATCATCCGAAGTAGGCAAGGGTTGACTGCTGAAGATGTGTCTCATACCCAGTCATTATGAGGATTACATACTGGCCCCAATTCACTGCCAACTTTACAAACCCATCAGTCATCAGTCAGTCCACCACTCCCTGTAACTCTTGTGAAAGTGCTCGTTACCATGGAACAAGGGACAATTCACATCTTGTCCCGTATATTCTTAAATCTTCAAACATGTCACGGATAGCCTGGTTTCACGTGTCTTCATCAGGGTACTGTCTGCCAGGAAAAATGCAGTTCCCTGCTTTATAAAGGGATTACTTCCGAGCAGCAGCTTCTATTTTTTGACTGCCACTGCCACAAGTTTTTGTTTCTTCACATTTTTACATTTTTTTTCCTGTCCTGAACAGTTTTCTTTCACATCAGTGTGTCATGTAGAGCTGATTAATTGTGTGAACAAGCATGAATCATGGGAGTTACAAGACAAGCACAGTGCTGAGAAGAGTGGAACTCTGAGTTCTTTTCAGCAAGAACAATCTGAGACTTGCAGGGTTTTTTTCTTTATTATTTCCGAGAGGTCAGCTGAGGTGACAATTTGGCCACAACTCGAGGTCTGCTGTGAATTTATACTATTTAACAACTATGTCTGAAACCTCATGGACCAACAACCTCAGCTATTTGAAATTGCTTATATTGACATGGAGTGTCAAGCTCATGGGTTCAGGGCAAATTTTAAAATAAACAGAGCAGGTAAAACCAGTGAAATGAGACAAGAATATCGACAACTCCCTAAAGTGCAAAATAAATAAATAAATAAAACAAGCACATTAGGAAAACATTCACATTTAGTGAAGCTTTTAAAAATCACTTCCAAACATTTTTCTATACAGACTGATTGAGCTCATGCATCAATACCAGACTCCTGAACCAGCAAGTAATTTTGGTCAATAATTGAAAATAAGTACCTGGAGCCTTCATAAAAGAAAAGAATGACACAGCCTCCTTATTCTTCTCTGCTCCTCATCCAACGTGTTGTCGCCGCAGACAAAGAAACGAAGAAATTGCATCCATGCTGCTATGCACCGACCATCTTGCCAAGGGGCCACGTGCCTGATTTTTCTTTTCCAAGCAACTTCTTCTTCTGCAGTATCACATCAGTCCCTCTCAGTTTTCCAAACTACGGTGCGAGACGAGGGTCACAAAAAGTTAATCGCGCGTCAAATGCATTCTACTTCATAAGTGCTTAGCCCGCCTACAGGCTTCGCTATGGGGACCTCACCCTCTCGACCAATCACTGAGACAAAAAGGAAGCTTGACGCACCAATCCCGAACGCACGATGGCGCAGCGCCACGCCCCTCGCAGAGGGTATATAACCTCAGGGGGCCTTCTGCAAATCCTTCTTCTTCCTCAGTACTTCATGAGACTGGAAGCTTTCTCCGGATCAAGATCACGGATCAAGAGATGGACTCACCGGCCCGCGACCAGTCGCCATCGGGCGTCGGGCCTTTCACCTGCCGCTCTTGCAGCACTCCGCTCTGCGAGGGAGATCATCACGAGCGCTGCTTCCTCTGCCTCGGCCGGCAGCATCACCGTCAGCGGTCCTCCTGCCCGGCCTGCCTCACGCTGCAGCCAGAAGAGCTTCACCGGCGAACTGCCTTCGTGGGAGACACCTCTCTGTTTCCCGCCCGTGAGGACGACGCTGAAGACGCCGTGGACGTCACCGCCCCCGCCGCCTACGAGTAGGGGCGACGCTGTCGGCAGCATCAGCAACAGCAGCGTTTCGGTGTTGCGGAGTTCCCGCCTCGACGACTCCGCCTCCACCGTTTCCCGCGCCAGCCGCCGTGAGCCCCCCCGCAAGCCTGTCGAGCACCTCGCGGGGCTCCCCACCTCCGCCACCGAGCCCATTGGCCTCGCGCTGCCGCCACAGCCTCCAGAGCCTCCGGAGCCGGTTCAGCGCGATTTTGCACTCGGGCTAGCAACCCAGTCACGGACTCGGTCCCGGACTGCGGTCTTATGTCCCGCCGTGCCTTCATTCCAGGACAACGTGCGGAAGGATTGGCGCACGCCGCTCACCTCCAAGGGTGCGGTGAAAGGCTACCGCGAATATTCCTGCATGGACGGCTGGCTGCCAGTCCCCGGAGTGCCTGTAATAGAGGACTCCATGAGACTGTGCCTTCTCCCCAAGTCCTCCGCCTGGTCAGGCAGAAAGCCCATGCTGCAGTCTGAGAGAGACAGCTGTATGGCGAGCTTCCTGGATCGTGGTTATGCCAGCGGCAATCAGATATTCGCCCTGGCTAACAACATGACCATCCTGCTTGGCTCTGTGTATAAGATCTGCCACGAGAGGTCCCAGCTCACTCCAGACGATATACGTGGCCGAGGTCCTCATGCGGATGTGCAGAGCCATCACCATCAATGGAGGCTGCGCCATGGCAAGCGCACAGCTCGCCATGAGGCACCTGTGGTTTGGCCTGTCCTCGCTCTCTGATCGTGACAGGCCATCATCGAGCACTTGGAGGCAGCTGTGCGTGGCTCGCAGCAGCTCGCAGCAGCTCGCTCCGCATCTGCAGCCTCGCCGTGAGCCGCCGCCGCAGAAACGGCGTCCCGCGGACCAGCAGCGCCCAACCCCCTGGAGCTCCCCGGTGTCTGGCCAGAGGCACCCTGCAAGGAGGCCCCTGAGAGACTGGGTACCCCAAGTGCTAATACATGTACTGCACAGAAACCTGAACAATCGGCATTTATGATGCAATTATGAAACGACGACATAGCAAACCCCCTTGGGGGGCCCCGCACGGCCCTGTCAGCCTTCAGCGCTGTCTGCGTCAATCAGGCGAGCAGCAAGGTTTATTGTGTAATATAATTATTGATAAGCCAGGGCTTTCAAGGACTTCTGTTGGTCCCAGGATCTAATAGGAGAGATTAGGGGTTCTCTAAGTTTTTCAGTGTACATATTATAGCTGGGCCGTTAAAGGCGGTAACCTGCTGCGTTACCGCGAGACTCTTATCGCGCGAGAAAAAAAAAATGTCGCCGTTGTCTATGCTTTTCAAAGTTGGGTCTGAGAGCTATTCTACACATGCAAGCTATGCAATTCACTTTGATTTGTTTTAGTGTGGATGTATGCCTGGCCCAGCCTGGCTGAATAACGCTGTGGGGGGTGTGAATGAGCCGAACCTGTCCTGCTCCACAAGAGTCACACCGCACTCCTGTTGACCGTCAAAAAAAGAAACACACTCGCGCTTTTAGCGGTGGAACCAGAGGCGGAGCGTGGGTCTCAGTACAGAGGGGGCGGAGCATTCTCGATGGGCCCTTATGATAGTAATTTTACCATTCAAACAATCCCTCATGCTACCATCAAACAACACATTAATGCTCATTTTTATTGAGCCAAGCAAACCTCTATGCCTCAGAAAGCAGAATAAAGTCACAAACGAGTTCACAAACTTGTTCTGAAGAACAAATACACATATGCACGCACACACACACATACACACACACACACACATACATACAAACAAATGCAGATTGACAGGCGTCACTCTCAGAGCGTCCGCTGTCCATGGTGCTGAAAACTTAGATAAAAAGTCACGGGCTACATCTGTACCATCTTTGATACAGCTTAAATATAAAATGAACACAGCTGGTCTAAAATTACACAATCTATTCAGATAGATATAGAAACAGCTATCTATATCTTTTGGAATTCACATATATTAGAAAAAAATAGACTCGGCGGTCTCTTATAGTTGAGAGCAACACAAGGCACATTCAAATATCCAGGTGTTCAAGACCACAGCATTCTGATAAAAATAATATTTTTGAAGGTTTCACTGACTCACCAGTGGCTCCGATGTTAGGTTTTGGGTAGTACCGCTAGCGGCTAGCAGTGTTTAGCATACTCGTACTGTTTAACTTCCCTCCAGAGAGTTCAGATCAAGTGAAAAAGAAAAACCTCGTTCATGCCGCACAGCCAATCAGCGCTGGCTTACAGCTCTGATGCATTCATGGACAGTCGTAATGTAAGAATTGGCAAATTGGAGCCCACAATCATATGCGTACCTTCTCTCACACACTGCGCATTTTATTATAATAATTTATTTCCGATTAAATGTGAACATATCACATAAAACGGGCCCTATGACCTTGTGGGCCCTGGGGTGACCGCCCCCTTGCCCCCACTCTGGCTCCGCTACAGGGTGGAACACTATCCATTCCTCATTATTTGCCATATTGAACTCGGGCAAATTATCAGAAAAATCACTAGGAAAAGGCTGGTATAAGGCACATACTGAAATCAGGAGCGCAAATATGAAAAAAAATGAAAATCCAACTTAAATTACGTGTTTTGCTGGTGCACCATTTCTCCCGCTGGGCTTTCTTCAGGCGCTGAAAACACGCAAAACAAAGTACATTTCCCTTCAACACACAATCTGGCTTTATAAAGATAAGGATGAGGCACAATTCGACGTGACTGAATTTATCCTGCCTTCTCTGTCTGAGAGTCGGAGATATGATGAAGTTTGAGGAAGTGTGCGCTCATGAGAAAATTCCATTTTTCATCTGTTTATGACTTGGTTGTGACTTGGTTGATGACAAATGAACACGGAACTGTGTCAAATTACCTGTTGGTTACCTGTGATGCCTGCTGACTATTCATGTCTAATTGAATAAACAGAAACTCGTTCTTGGTTACTTATTTCTCATTTATGTAACACACACACATTTTGAATGGCCTTAGCAGACTTCAAATGAGCCTTTTTAATCACGATTAATCGCGATTAACTCCAGGATTACAATTACTCGCGATCAAGGAATTTAATCGTTGCCCAGCTCTAATACATATCAAATGTCCCAAAAATTGTGTGCAAAAAAAAAAAAATTTTTTCGGTGTGCACGGATGGGGTGGGGTCCCGATGAATTATTTTGCTTGGAGCCCCCAAGGACCCTTGCCCCCCACCACTGTGTCTGGCCAGACTCGACCGTCTTCCCGCCGACCCTCCCGGGACGACCGACGACCAGCCGAAACGGGCCCACGCTTCCGAGTCCCGGAGTCCGCTCGTCCAACTCCAGCTGTGAAATGTGTAAATAAAGGCCGTCGGGCACGCTACAACTATTTCAGTGCAGCTGTCTCTTCTTTCCCCAGTTGTTTACACGATCGAAAAGTGTTAAACTCGGCAGGGTCCCCCCACCTCTCGTCTCCCGCTCGGGATAAAGCGGCTAAAGATCGGTGAGTTAAATGCGTACTCACGCGCTGGCTGCACGACGGCCACGCATACGGGATGCAGCAGCTCATCCAGACCGCTGGCTTCCCTGTCGTGAGCGTCTCGGAAACGGAGCGCTGCTGAGGTCCTTCCAGCACCCGGTAAACGCTCCAGGCTGCATTATCCGTCGGCTTCGGCTCAGGTGAGCATAGCGAAGCGTCTCGGCAGCGGAGCTTCGCCGCCTCGGGTCTCCGCCGTCTTGCGCCCCGCTCCCGGCGTTGTTCATCACGCTCCAAGCAGCGTTTCCCCTCCAGCCTCGTCGAGTGTCGGGGCGAAAGAGCCGTACCGCTCCGGGTTATCGCCGCGAGGCGTCCCATTATTGAGCGTCCCGGCTCCGGCTTCAGGACCACGGCCAGCGACCCGGGAAACGCCGCGCTTGAGCGGCCTCTGCCCGGGTTGTCTCCAACAAAGAGCCGGCCCGCAGCCCCGGAGCGGCCGCCCGCGCTCGAGCACGGGACGCCGCCTCCACGGCCCTTTCGTAGGGGGGCCCCCGTCTCCTGAGGCCGGGAGGACGGGTGGGCCGTCCCCCCTGGCCATAGTGCAACCACTCACGCTCCGTTTTCACTCGTGGCGTGTCATGTTGGGTCCGCTTTCTCCCTGGCTGTCCACGACACTGAGAAACGGTTATGCCCTGCAGTTCGCCTGTCACCCGCCTCTCTTCATCGGCATCCTTCGTACCTTGCTTGCATGCCCTGCGTGGGCGGCCGCTCTTGAAGTGGAAATAGCGCCACTCCTCCGCCAGGGTGCGGTCACGGAGCTGAGCGCGGAAGAGGCGCACTCGGTCTTCGGTTCCCCCTACTTCTTGGTTCCCAAGAAAAGCGGGGGTGTAAGACCCATTCTGGACCTGAGGGCCCTCAACACTCACATAGCCACCAGGAGGTTCCGCATGCTGAGGGTCAAACACTTCCCGGAGAGCATCCGGCCCGGGGACTGGATGACGTCGGTCGACCTGACGCAACAGGCCCTTCCTCAGGTTTGCCGTGGGAGGCAGATGTTTTCAATACACCCGGCTCCCTTTCGGCTATTCTCTCACTCCTCGCACATTCACCAAGTGTGTTGAAGCAGCGTTGGAGCCCCTCCATCGTCGCGGTTTGAGGATCCTCACCTACATCGATGACTGGCTCATACTGGGGTCTTCCCAGCAGGAGGCTGTGCTGCACACGACTCAGGTCCTGCACCACATCGAGCTCCTGGGGTTCACGGTGAACCGACACAAGAGCGCGCTCACCCCGGCTCAGCGGACGGCTTACCTGGGGTTGGAGCTGGACTCGCTCTCCATGACGGCCCGCCTCTCCGAGGAGAGATGAACCTCCCTGCTCTTGGCCCTGAGGTCTGTGATGACCACACCCCTGGTCAGGGTCCGATTGATCAGAACCGTCCTGGGCTTGATGGCTGCTGCCCACCCGGTGGTTCGGTTGGGCCTCCTGCACACGCCCAGGCTGCAACGGTGGTTCGCACGCCGCCGCTACGTGGGGGCGCGGGACGGTCGCAGAAGGCTCCCGATCCCGCCCCACGCACGCCAGGATCTCATCTATTGGATGGATCCGGCTCTCCTGATGCAAGGAGTCCCCCTGGGCTGCGTGTCGCATCACGTCGAGGTGTTCACGGATGCGTCTCTCGCAGGATGGGGAGGCACCCTAGACCACCACGCGGTGGGCGGTGCTTGGGATTCCACTCACATTCACATCAATGTGCTGGAAATGACGGCGGTGCAGAAGGTCCTGCTCCATTTCCAAGCTAGGCTGAAGGACAGCCATGTGCTCGTCCGGTCGGACAACACCACGGTGGTCGCGTACCTGAACAGGCAGGGGGGTACTCGGTCTCCCCTTCTTCACTGCAAAGCGACGGAGATCCTCCTGTGGGCGGACCGGCACCTCGCGTCTCTCAGAGTGCGACATGTGCCTGGGGTTCTCAACATCGGTGCGGACAGGATGTCCCGGGGAGGCCCACTCTACGACGAGTGGGGCCTCTCCCCGTGGGTCGCAGCCCAGCTTTAGTGCCAGTTCGGACGCCCAGTGGCAGACCTTTTCGCCAGTGCAGAGAACGCACAGTGCCCACTCTGGTTCTCGCTCAGGTCGTCAGACGGACCCCCTCTGGGGGTAGACGCCTTCGCACACAGGAACTGGCCTCCGGGCCTCCTGTACGCGTTCCCTCCGGCCCACCTCTTGACCCCGCTGCTGCGCAGGGTGAGGGTGCACAGTCTCCACGTGATCATGGTGGCTCCGGACACCCTGAGTGCACGGTGGTTCCCGGACCTGGTTCAGTTGTCAGTCAGGGACCCGTGGCCGATTCCCAATGGGCCCGACGCGCTGCTGCAAGCAGGGGCCGCCCTTCGTTCCCGCCCCTTCCTGGGCGGGAGGCTCCTGGTTTGGAGGCTGAGCGGGTGAGGCTAGTGGAACTAGACCTCCCCCCAGTGGTGGTGTCCACCATCCAGAATGCCAGGGCCCCCTCCACTGTCAAGGCCTACAGGTCTCGATGGCAGCTCTTCACGTCGTGTTGCTCGGAAAGGGGCTTGGACCCGTTCTCCTGCGCCATCGGTGGAGTTTTGGAGTTCCTCCAGACCCTGCTGGATGGCGGCCGCACGGCATCCACTCTTGCGGTGTTTGCATCGGCTATCGCAGCGGGTCATGGCGGGTTCGGTCGCTTTTTGGCGCGCAGCTATCCACTTGTGAAGCAGTTTCTGCGCGAGGCGTGTCGGCTTCGGCCACCCCCCAGGCATGTGGTCTCCCCGTGGGACCTCCACATTGTGTTGGAGGGTCTTAAGGGACCCCCCTTCGAGCCTTTGGAGTAGGCGGAGGACCGCTTTCTCTCCTTAAAGGCCGCCATCTTGTTAGCGCTAGCATTCGCCAAGAGAGCTGGGGATCTCTGCGCTTTGTCGGTCCACCCATCCTGCATGGTGTTCAGCGCAGATGGGGGACTCCTACATCTCTGGCCTAACCCGGCCTTTCATCCCAAGGTGATCACTTCGGACTTCCGGTCGCGAGTGATCAAGGTCAGGACGCTCACCTCCATGCCTGGCTCGTCTGGGGACAACCCGCGGCTGGGGTTGTTGTGCCCGGTCAGCTGGAGTTACGTCCAGTAACTACTAATTAGTGGAGTCAATAGGAATTTGAATTAACTCGTTATTATCGCCCTAATTTTGACAGCCCTAGTTTGAACAAACTGAAATTTCAGTCTATCATCTGCAATCCCATCTGCCTCTCCTAACATGTCTCCAGACGAAAGCTGGTTAAAGACCCCTACTTTCTTGGGAAACAACTCGAAGCACTGTTCTGACCTCTACTCTTCCCGAAACAGTCCAACCAAAGTAGACGAGAACAGCAGTTAATTTTGTTGTAATTTTCATATTCCATAAAACCATCATGTGGGCTGGATTTGGCCACCATACTGCATGATTGACTGCATGAGCCCCCGCCCCACAGAGCCTGAACCATAATGTCCCCACAGCCCACACCACACAAGCTTGGGTTTGTGCCAAGTAGTAATTCTTGGTTGAATGATGACCACGTGTCTAACCACATTCATTGCAGCAGAGCATTTCTTAATCTTCTGCACATTGTCTAATCATCACCAGCATATCACTGTTAAAGGTTGTATTGACCATGAGATCTTGATAATAAAATAAACTATTCTTGGGAACAAATCTTAAATAAACCCTTGATATGTGACATGTTTATCACTGTTGTTACACTTGTGGTTTTATGGTAAGGCTTTGGTGTCAAACATAAGGCTTGTGGACCAAAAACAGACAGCTTCAGTCCTTTTCATGAAAAAAAAACCCTGAAAACACTGACTTAAAATTGTTTTTTGAAATTAAATATTGAACACAAAACAAAATCGAGGCCCATTGCTTTTGCACATTTCAAGAGAGAAATGAATTTTTTTTTTTTGCATTTTCATTTCTGAAAAGTTTTGTGCTTGCATTGCAACGTTTTAAAAATGAAGTGGACAGAAATGCTTGCTGAAATTGTCCTTGAAGTGGGGAGGACCTGGGTAAACACTGGAGCTTGGACGCACCGCCTGGTCTGGAGGCTTCCAGCTCGCTTTTGTTTCTGCAAAACTGCCACCTGAGCACATTTGAGAGGGGAGGAGGGGGAGGGTGGGGCAGGAGGGAGGGAGGTGGTGGGCTCCTGAAGCAGGACAGAGGTGGAGATAGGAGGAGGAGGAGGAGGAGGAGGAGGTGGAAGGAGGAGGCGGAGGGGGGGGGGGTCTGAATAAATGAATGAAAGGCGGCTCGGTGGAAACCTGATCCGAGCCCCGCTCCGGCCTCATTGTCCGGGGCTGATTGTCTCTGGAGCGGGACAGAAAACACTGCCGGGACCTGCATTATTCAGCACGCGTGCCTGGAGAAAAAAAAGAGAAGAGAGAAGAGAGAGAGAGAGAGAGAGAGAGAGAGAGAGAGAGAGAGAGAGAGAGAGAGAGAGAGAGAGAGAGAGAGAGAGAGAAGGAGGAGGGAACTGAAAAGCTGGCGCGTAGAAAAAAAAAAGCCAGCTCAATGTCATCCCAGCCAGTCGGAGGAGAGGCTTCCGTTATTCCACCGGTCCCGCTCCTCCTGTCAGGCTGCTTCATTTGACGGCTCCTTTCACGGACGAAGAGGACGACAGGGGACGGGGAGGAGAAGTAACGCGTTCCGCCGCCGCTTCTTCCAAACTCGTCCCGGTTATTAACTAGTTGTTCTTCAGGAGCTCCGTGGAGGCAGAACCGCCTCCTCCACTCAGGTAAAAACTGCATCTCAAACCAAGAAGTGCTTTAAATCCATTCATTTTTAACTCAAGTTTTCCTAGTTTTAGGGGTGACGAAGAGGAGGGAGGGTTTATTAGCATGCTAAAGGTGGTAGCAGTCCTGGTGAATAAAGCGTGTATTTACTGAGCGTTTAAAGCGTGGAGGACAGCCAGGGGAGGTCAGTGGACCAGACTGCTGCTTGCTGCAGTCCTCCTCTCCTCTCTGCCTCTTTGTGCTCCTCCTCCTCCTCTGCATCACTTTATTCCATGACCTTAACCTGATTTTTCCCATCATCCACAGGGGATGACGGGTTTATTGATGCTGCATTGCTCCCAAATATCTTTGTTGATTTTCCTCCCCAGCATTAGTACTTACTAAGTAGTGCTGGTGGTATATGTGTGATCTGCTTCAGCCACACCCCTGCTGCAATAACTTTGCAGTTGCAATAGAGCAGAAGTGCCAAACTACATGCAGCCCAATTTCATCTTGAGTGGGTCGGAATGGTAAAATTGTGCAACAATAACATTTATTTTTTAACTTTTCTTTGTTGTTGCACGGTGTGTTTGGTGATAAAAAATGTCTATTTTTGCAAACCCGAGCAATTACTACAGAAAAAATATAGTGAAATGTCCAAGCAAAGGTTTCCGAAAGCTGTTGTATTATGCATGACAGCATGGCTTTGAGGCCAGCGCCAGTCTGCGTTTCATCTCGCTCTCATGGGCCCATCACTGATGTCTCAGCGTGGATCTCAGTGCTTTCTGCTACTCTGTGCAAATCTAAGTCTTTTTTTTTTTCTTTCCACAATTTGCTTGGTGGTTTGATGGGCTGCATTGGAGCTCCTTGCGGGCAGGTTTTGGCCCATGGACCTTATGTTTGACACCCCTGTAGTACAGGCTCCATTTTAACATTAATAAAAGGTGATGCGGTCGCCCTGTGTGCTTTGTGTCACCGACTAATAAGGGGTCAAAACAGAGCGAGGGCAATTTTATCGTCTGTTCTTTTTCCCTTTTGCAGTAGCTGTTGCCAAGCAACTTGCTTTTTTATCATCATAGATTTGGAAAATGTTCTCTAAAAGATGGACATCAGCATTGCAGGGTTTAATCGACTGATGGGTGTTGTGGTTGGAAATGAATTGTATTGGATTGGAGTGAATAAGTACTCTAAAGAGTGAACAATGCATGCTCTCCGTGCAGATATATTCAATTGAACTACCTGTCAGCTCGTATTTATCGCAAAATCTATATCTCTGTGTTGTTGCACCTCAAATTAATTAAGTCGTAGTGCTGACTGACACCAACCCGGAGAATGATGGAGACTTTAAAAGCATGTCTTTTCAAACCCGAACAGTCACTCTGCAAAAAGATGTGCACTATGATCACCTACTGCATTTTTTATTTGTTGCAATCCACGTAGAAATGATCGTAGGACAGGTAAACAAAGCCGCATGGTGGGGTGACACAAGGATGCAAAGGCAGGATCAACAGAATAAGAATGGCACCTTCAACCGTTTTGCAAGCTTCTCGGACTGAAGCATCAGGGGTGTCTTCTTTCAAATAGAAAAGTCAACATAGCAGTTTAAAGCCCCGGCTTCAGAAACATTTCCTCACACTAATGCAGCTAAGACATCACCTCCTGTTGTCATCGCAAGTGGCAAACCCTTTGGCTCTTTCTGCTTTACTCTCTAATCCTTTCCCATCTGCCATCAGCAGCATCCGGAATATCTCTGCTATGCAGGAAACAGGGGAAACACACATGGAATATTCTAGAATTCACTCAAAAAGTAGACAAATTCAAGTGTTCAGTTTTTTTACTGTGTGTAAGTCGTGTGATAAACAGATAATTTTCTGTGATGATTTAAGAAGGATTTTTTTTTATGTATGATGTATAGAAGAAAATCACTTTAAGCGAAGCAGAAGGACAAATTCACTGAACCTATGCAGTGTTTGATCAAGGTCTCTATGCCTAGATATCGAGATCCCAATACTGGAAATTATGCACAAAACCTTCAAAAATGGTTTTACTGCCAAAAATTATGTTCATAGTTGTGGCTCAAATTCACCAAACAATTAAATCAACGGAGACCTATCCAAAGGACTACGATGAGTCACAGTCACTGCCATTGTATGTGTTTTTCATTGACAGTCCCTCCCTTCAAATTTATTTTTTAAATTGAAACTCTGCATTGTTTTCATGCATCACATGATTAGCACACTTTTTTTTTGTAAGAAATCCTAATATGGAAAAATGAAACATTTCAATTGTTGTCCAGAGGTAGAAAACTCTGCAACTTTCCATCAGTGGAGAGTGTTTCAGCAGCTTGATGCACGGAAGCAAATGTATGTTTACCTTTGTGAGAATCTGGTTAGGTTTCATCAGTGGCATTTCAAACAAAAGGGTATAGAAAATCTTGGCAGAGGTTGAAGTCTGTGTTTATTGCCCGCATTCCCTTCAGCAAAAGCTCATCATCATCCCTGGCCCCTGTTCTGTTTGGTCATCATCTGAAATCGGCTGCTGATTCTGGAAAATAACAAAGCCAGAGCAGCAATCTGCCTATTCAGACAGATTGTTTGCCAATACCTCTGCTGCTGCTCTTGAACAGAAAGATCACAGTCGGGTCAATAAATCCTCCGCTCGGTTGATGACAGGAGCTGCCTATTCTGAAAGCCAGCTTCCTTGCGTGTGGCCCAAGAGTTCAGTGTTTGTGTGTCTGTGTCTGGTGGAAGTACATTTCCTGCCCCCCGCCCCTCTCAGCACCACGGAGTGTGTGAGAACATGGACGGGAACAACAAACTTATCGATGATGTCTTCTTCCTCAAAACCTCACCCTTTTCCCAGAAAACACAGACAGACTCACAATCGCAGGTTGCATAACAGGTACGAAGCCGACGGTGCCTTGCCTTTGCCGAGCCAGAGGCGTGAAAGGACGTGGAAAAAATGGGAGCGGTTGTCCTGTTGGGGAGACGACGTGTGGGAGGCTGATGAGATGGCAAGAGATAATAGGTGTAGGGCGAGATAAAGGGTGGTGCGGGTGCCTTTGATTGGACTGGGCGAAGCACTGAATGAAAGCACGGTGAGACACGGGGGGGAAAAAATGGGGGAGGGTGATGAAGGATGCTGGGTAGGAAGTCTGTTCAGTCTCACTCGGCTCAAAGTGTTGTTGACATTAACTGCCCGATAACCTCTCCGTGGCTGATCTGTTGATGGGCCTCCGCTGGCCATCTTCCAGGAACAGGGAGCGACGCTCTGCCCCGTGTTACGGGCCGACGTCCCAAACATTACAGTAAAACAAGCGGCTCTCAAATTGGATGTTGTGGAAACACAGCGCCGCGTCACCTCCGTGTCCACCGTATCTGATGAGTGTATTATCAGCTGACCGTGTGTGGATAAAAGAAATGAGAACGCTGCCACGAGGCCGGGGTGTTGGTCGCAGAAAGCGTGTCATGTGAGCGTCCCTCGGGGAGACCAGTGATTGAAAATGATTTTCCCAGCATGCAAACAAAGCCCCCTCATGTTGGCTCATGTCTGAAGTAGCTGGGATTTGATGTGCTTCTGTGTGAATGACAATTTGTGGCTATTTTTGCTTGGCCCTGGGGAGCGGATGACAGCTAAATGCGATAAAGGGACTCAGCGAGAGTTTATGTGTTTCAGCTTTCTTTCTTCTTTGATGAAAAAGTGACCTTGGCACAGCCTGAGCAGTGAAAATTTGATGAGATGGCAGCCTTTATTCGAAAACCTGAATACATTTATGGGGTAATTTTCAATCACATTTAACAAATGGCGTATTTTACCTGAGAATTGGGTTGAAAAACAGAGGCAGCAACTTGGCACTTGATATTTCTTGGTCCAACTAGAGATGCATGCTGTTCCCTGACAGACTGATCCAGTCATGGTTTTAAATGTCATATTTAGTTTGTTCATGAAGGTTATACCAGTGGGATTTGACATCTTAACCAGTCAGTACTTACTGGCATTTAGAGTATTGGGGTGTTTTCTTTTTCTCTCTTTTTGTCAGCATAAAAGCTTTAATCCCAGTGATTTTGTCCCAGATGCATCAATCAGAGCCCCACATATGCGCAACTATATTATTTGATTTTAAACATGCCTGCTTGGATCAGAACGTACCTTCACTAGTGATGATGTGTATAATTTCGTGGCTAGACGATAACAAGTCCAACTCCCTGCCAGACCCTGCTTTAGTTCAGTACTAAAAACTAAACATTGCAACTCATAAATTCGTTTAGAAATAGAACAGAAAAAAATGTGTTGCCAAGAACATACTGTACCGATCTTAACTATTAATCTGAAGCAAGAAGCTTGGAAAGCTGTAAAAAATGTTTTAATTTGAATTGACTTCCATTTATTGGATGTTGTTTCACTCTGAATTTAGCTGCTTTTATCAAAATCTTAATTTTTGCAGACGTCTCAAGATAACAAGGCATCGAGACTTATAGACATGACTTGCTTTTGTTTGTTGAGCGCAACTGTGTTTGTGGTTTCGTGACTTCTACAAATTCCAAAACATAAGAGCCAAATACGCTGTTTAAGCCATTGAAATTACAAAATGTTGGATTTATAGAAATCAAAGAGGCTTACGCAATGTTTACAGTACCGTTTGTCCGAGACATAACAATTTTCGGCAAACAGGCTGCTTTGCTATCATAAGCGCCGGAATTTGTCGTCTGACAAGGTCAAAGAGTTCCTTTTTTCCCCTTTTTTTTTTTTTTTTTTTTTTTTGCCACATTCCATCTTAGAAAAGTATTTTGTTTGCAGTATTGGTATTTATGTTCCAGAGAGGAAGAGAACTGGAGGGATGCAGGAAACGTAACAATACAAGCCGGCCATGTGATGGCCACCATTACACAACCGCCACTGCCCACTATTGTCCACAACATCCAGAGGCTATTGTTGTACTGTGCACCAGAAGCCATTCATTTAACACAAAGCAATGTACGAACCACCTGCGAGCTCAAATGGTGTGTTTACAACAAACAGTACGGCCATAGACAATGAGTAAATGCAGGGAACAGGACATATTCAAGAAAACTGCCTCAAGACATAACCACTGCGGCTTCTCTGGCCAGAGGAGGAAATGCTGGACTGACCGTAAACAGCCAACAGATTGATTTAAAGCCAAAGCGAATGCTTTATCCGGGAAGTGAGGAAGGAGGCTGACTTCCAGTGTCAGGGCTGCACTTTATTTAGGTGGTGAAAAGCTGCAGAGGTCTTGTTATCACATTCTGGCTTCAGATAGGAATGTCAAAATACCATTCGGGCTTGTATGTTCTCCAGCGTGTGCGAGGGAGGCTCAGGGCAACGCCGTGTCTCTGGGTGGGGTCGTTTCCAGGCCATGCCAGACCTGAGGTGAGTTGGCAGGGACAGGCTATGGCTGTGGGCCTCAGGAACAACTGCCTGAGTCTGACGCTTTGATAAATGGGTCACTCTTAGGGATGGCTTCTAGGGGTTGTTTCATCAAACTGTGTGATTGTCACTTGATGCTGTAACTGATGCTGCCATCATTTCTGCTACTCTGTCAACTGGAAAAAAAAGTAGCTGTGGGGATGATGCTGTTGGATGAATTTAAAACAAGAGGCCAAGTGACTGCAGTTAGTGTAAGAAAACATGAAGAAAATCAGTTTAAATCAAGGTTTTCTATGCCACTGTCACAGTGTGCACAGTGTCAAAGCTGAATGAACACAAATACAACTTGTTCAGTCAATGAAGACATCTCTTGTCAGTTCGCTGGGTGAGCTGGATATTTAGAAGAGCATCAGCAGCAGCTTCTGCCTTTTGTTAGTGTCAACGTAGGAGTTCAGACGCCATGTTAAACACAGGTCAGAAGTGTTTAGGGAACTCCCTAAAGGTTAGGTTTTATTTAGATGGCTTTTGAACTGCCTCGGGGCTCAGAAATACAAGGTATTTCAGTGGTATTGGTTGAAGGATTAGGAAGCTGTATCTGCCACTGTAACACCAACATCCACAGCCAGTAACTTAATCCGTTTATTTCTGTATTCTGATAAAAATAGGTATTAACTATTGGACACAAAGAGACAGGCTGCACCATCAACATGGCTTCTCACTCAGTGAATCCACCTTATTTTTTGGAAGTTTGGTTTGGTTCTTTTATTAAGATTCTATAGAGGAAAAAACAGTCAAACTGTTATGGAGTGTCTAATTTAAGAATTGGGGGCCGTTTACATGACAATGTTTTCAAATGAAAAACGGAAAAGTTTGGTTTTGGGGATCCATTTACTGCTCAGAGCCACAAATTGCCCAAATAGGTCTAAATACATAAGATTACTGTGGAGAGGTTAAATGGATAGTTGTGTTGATGGAAAGCAGTGGCATCCAAATAAACCACTGACACTGTTATTGTGTGGCTTGGACCTGTCTGCTGTCACATGTTGTTTTCATCCTTTGTGAAGCCTTCCTCTATCTAAATACTGCAGGCTAATGAGCTAGTTTCCGGAAATAGACAGGTGATTAGTGCAGCAGTCCTGTAAGCATGAGGCAGAGCAGAGATAGTTAATGCTATAAGCTAAACTGTGGGAAGAGGTGCGCGCTCACAGGACAACTGTGTTAATGCGGTCGGTGTCATGGCCAGGAACGAGCCACAGGTCAAGAATGAGACTGCTGTTTGGTGTCGCTCAGGCTGGGACATGAAAATGAGATGTGGGGCCACGAAACAGCGCAAATCTGCACCAAGATCAGTGATTTGAAGAGGAGTGTGCCCTTTATGGACAAGGTCAGATCTGAATCTTGATATAATCTTGTCTTTTTAGTGTTTTATATTTTACTATAGGTGGTTTTTTTTTTTTTTTTTTTGGACCTAAAACAACAATTTTAATCAGTTTTATAGGATGTTTCTTTTGTTTTATTGCCTGAAAAGTACAAAATTTGACCTGCTGTTTTGGGCAAATTGTACTCTCATAGTTTTCATACCGATGCGTGATTGGGTGATATATTTATTGCTTCAAATTCATCCTGTTGCCTAGAATAGACATTTGTTCTCCAGTAAAAGTGCAAGCATGCACTTATGATTTACATGTTCTTCAAAAATCTAGTTCAGTTTATTATCTGTGGTGATAACTCATGCTTGTAGCTGCTATAAATTTTTTTTTTGTTATCTGCCAGTTTCTGATTAAAAAGCTAAGAGACCATTTTACCTAATATTAAGTGCACAAAACAATCGCAGCGAATCTTCAGTTTATTCCCAAGCTTCACCCAGTGACCCGTTAGCCTCACTGTGTGGTCTCCTGCATTTTGTCCCTCAGGATTCGCAGTGCAAAGTGGGCTGAATCACGCTGGGAAAGGATTACAATTATATGCTCGATGGCTTTCTGTTCACTCATACATACGCAGGGGGTTACACAGGAACTCACACAAACAAGAGCAAAACCCACAGAGTCAACCGCCTGCTGAAGATCTGTTCCTTATTCTTGGTCAAAAGTTTGTTTTTTGCCCGAGTTTCTGATTGTAAATAGTCACAGGAGAGACAGATCAATAATTTGTACTTTAAAAAAAAAAACATTTGTAGAACAAGTTGTTCAGTTGATTTTTGCAAGGGTGTGTGCGGAGCAATACAAAACGACGGGGAAGACTGTTGACATGCCCTGCTGGATTAACAGCAGGAGAGAGCCGGACTCTTACATAATCAGTGGAGGTTGCAGGAAAAGGAGGGGGAAAGGAGCTCCTTCCAAAAACAAGTTTTGGCAAAGTGTCCTAAATTTCCATCCATCTTTCTTCCGGTTGAGATATTTTTTCTTGCTGACTTTAAGTGGGATGTCATCAATATAATGACAAGAGTGCTGTGTGGAGGACGGATTAAGAGGCCGGACAGAGCAGGTTGCAAGATGTGTTCCTTCGACTGAATAAAACGGGACACAAGAAATCCAAACAAATCATCAAACTGGAACACAGAGCGGAACCCAGGGAAACCCGTAAATCACAGACAAACCGGAAACATGACAAGAAAATGGAGGCCCAACCTATACTGCTGTCACCAGATGAAGACAGTCACCCACACAGTGAAACACATCAGGGCATTGAACGGCAATCAGACATGAGGAGCAGAAATCAAGGAGCCTGAGAAGACAGACAACACAGATAATGTGCACTGTGACGGGGGGGGGGGGAGAAGATATTTTTAACCCAACTGCTGTAAAGTTACAATAGGTTTCTTTCTAAAAACCTGATTGAGTTGCACAAAAGTTTGCGCTGAAACAAGACGGCAGTTCCATCTCCAGTCTACTTTCATTGACAGTTCTGCAGGTCGCCTGTAATTTCTGGCTGTTCTGTGTCTACGCTGACATGCCCAGCCCATTCTCTTGGATGATAATGAATCAAATTAAGTCATTACACTTCGTGTTGTCATAGCTGCTTCTTGGATCCTGCGAGCAGAGTCAGTAGAGCCATTAGCGCTGAAATTACGGTTAATTATTTAATTCGCTCCAAGTGATGAATGACACTGTTGTGTAGTGTGCTGTCTGTGTTTGGAGAGTACAGCATCAGTGCAAACAGGAGTGTCATTATGAGCGAATTAAATGAAGGTGGCTGGATCCTGATTGTTATCGGGATAACACGTTTGGGTGCAGCCCTATTCAAAGAGAAACAAAAGGTCTCCATTTTCGAACTCCCACTTCATCCTGTCTGTCACACTGCATGAAAGCTATCACCATCGTCCATTTAGCTGTTTCTACTATGTTTGTAGTTTCCAAACCTTTTATTCTGTGGAGACTCTTGAATGCATTGATTATTCTATGTACATTTTAGCAATATTTTATCATAAATAGTTATTCAAACAAGCATTCAAAACAAATTAAGGCCCATATTTGCATGCATGCTGAGTGTCCACCAGCAAAGGCACTACTTTGAAAGCTGTAAGATCTTTGTAAGTCTTTGGCTCAATAATGAGGTTTTTGCTGTGAACCTACAACTACAACTACCTGGAAATACAACTTTAAAGCTTTATTGGATGGGTATGGGAATATTTATTTTGCAATCCAACTTGTCCACATCAGTCAGGATTATTCAACAGCTAATAATCTAACACAGAAGTGCCTTTAAATCACCTTCTTCTTGAACTTACACTCCAAATAATCAGCGACACTTTGCTTCTGTTAGTTTAAGAAGAACTTTGCACAGGGCTCTTAAATAGTCTTTATTTTGCACCAGTGACCGACTCCCTGTACACGAAGCATCACCGAGTACTCACATAGTGCACCATTTTACCGGGCGCCCGGCCCAGCAGAGTACAGTTTGTTTTACTTTCACAGTATGAAATATTATTGCACTGAGAGGGCGCTGCACCGAAGCTCTACAATCACTGCCTTTCACTCTCAGGACACAAGGAATAACGGGCAGCTGTTCTGCGTTACGCTGAGACCATGTCCTCCTCTGTACTTGCACCAGGAGTGTTAATCTGGATGTCTGTCCTGTGCTTAGAGAGCGTTGTGTACACAAGCAGTCACACTCCCTGACTGCAGACCCTTTCTTTTTAAGAGGCCTCATCTGTGAGCATGTAGGGTGCGTGTGTGTGTGTGTGTGTGTGTGTGTGTGTGTGTGTGTGTAGTGGAGTGTAGCATTAGTATTCAAGCTGTGGAATCGAGCTGGAGCTCCTGTGGGGGCCTTTTGTTGTCGTTCCATGAGGGAGTCCAAGGAGGTCTGAGCTGTGTGTGTGTGAGCGGCGTCATGAGAACATTGGAGAAGGGTCCCAGATAGTTACCGTGAGTCCAGACATGCCGCACATTCCTCTGTCACACTTACAGCTCAAGAAGGATTTGAACATGATCCCACTGCAGTGGGTTGCTGAAAATCGCCTTTCTTATTCTTTCAGAGTACGCCGTCACAATGATTGCGGGCTTTTTTTTTTTCTATTTAGAGTTTTATTTTGGTGCGATACGGCTCTGACTTGAGCAAGACTGCTTCATTGCTACTGTCGGACTTGGCTGTTTCCTTTCAGATTATTTATTTAGCAAAAATAGACCTTGTTGACCTTTCCCGCCATGTCTCCAATAGGTTATAATTCTGTGTCTGTGTATGCTTTTGTGCACGTGGTCTTTAGTTTTCAGTGTGTTTCCTGTGTTCATGGCCATTTCCATGGATACAAGTTAGGAAAGCTTCCCGGTTTCCTGTTTAGATGACCTGGGAGCTGTGATAGGCTTTCATCCAATCAGTTGCTTCCTTTCACCTTGCTGGATTGTTCACTTTTTTTTTTTTTTTTTTTTTTTTTTTTTTTAAGATTCAAGTGTTCTCTGCCCATATTTTATTGTTTTGTCACAGTCTCAGTATAGATTGTGACATTTCCCTCAGTTATTAAAGGATGTTGCTGTCATTGGCTGCCTTCGACAGAATTTTATAGCCGGGGTTTGGGGAATGCTGTGCACAGTTGCATTTGCACGAGACAGACGTCATAACAGCCACACATTACAACTGATGACTGAAGCTTTCCCCCTCCCGGCACACATCATCGTAAACCTTCCCTTCCTGTCCTGGAAACGTCTGATGTCTCCTAAATATCCACCGAAATAACTCTTTAAATAAACCTACAGCTTTTCCAACCTCAGAGATGGAGAGTTTCCACTTCCACCTTTCTCTTCTTACTCCTTGTCACCCACAAGGCTAAGTGAGTTCAAACTTATTCCACTGGACTCAGATTTTACATTGAAGCTTCAGTAAGTTGATGAACTACATTGAGTCTGAATCCAGAGAGCTAAATCTGGGCCGTTTTCTTTCATCCTCACAGAATGTGTTAAAAGTTAGCCGTCTGATTGCCTGCCCGCGTATCCTTCATACGATAGGGGTTGACATTCGAGCTTCCCGGACACGCTGCTCTTGTAAAGTGTGTCATTCACTGCAATCCTGATCAATCTCGATCAGCTTTCATGACATAAGTTTGCTCAGAGCAGTGTCTTTATTGACTTGATGCCGCTGACCCAGTTGCACTTGTTCAGAATCAGACACACATGCCAAGTATCGCACATGCTCCTGCTGACTTTCTCTTCATCTCTTTGCCTTTTCATCTTTTGTGTTTTTGTAGCTCCTGGACTCACTGCTAGGTAATGGGCTCATCCCTCTGTAAACACAGTAATGGCCATCATGCTGTCTTTTGTGCATTCAAAGCCACCCTGGAACTGAAAATCCCAGTGGACGCGTGATAATTGGGTTACTGTCCCAATTTCCCGTGACCGATTTCTCCTCATCAGATGGCTGAGAGTTATTTCTAGCCCTGGGAACTCACTCATCATTTCAATCAGGGGCAGTGGAATCAAGAATTTGAGCACAGCGGCTCACGTTTATAGGAAACAGTGTGAGTGGGAGGCGCTGAGTGCAGCCTGTCACTCAGTCTGTGGCTCTCTTTTCAGGATAACCGGTCTGACCTTTGGACCACCCAGCTGTTTTCCAGAAAAATCCTCGATCCCCCTCACTTTATATTGATATACAAGAAAATCATGGACATTCAATCTAAAGTTATAACACAGATGGTTTGCGGTCTGGATTGGAAGAAAAATCCCATAAAACTTATTTTTCTTTGAAGTCTGTTTCATTTTTTTCCCCACTCGCTCTAGAAGGTGGTATTTCAGAGCTGGAAATCACAGAAGACGACTGTTTGGGCTCCCTGTGGCTGCATGTGTAAAACATCTGGTTCAGTTTCTCGTCATTGACACAAGGTTAAGTTTTGAACAGAGAAGAAGAAAGTAGGTAATTAGAGCAAATATAAAAACCGGACTGGAGGGAATCTATCATTCTGTCACATGCTGCTCTAAACCCGTTGGAACCGAAGCGCCTCTCTTGTTCTGCCGTCCTCCGTCGTTTAACGGCCGCTGACACAATATTGCTAATTGCTCTTGTAACCTGGAGGAAAGTGTTTCCAGTTCCACCGCTTCTCCTGCTGCCGTGTGTGAGCAGAGAAAGTGAACCATGACTCAGCTGAGCTCTGGTTTCTAGTGGCCCGATCCTGTGACCTAACACACACACATACGCACACACACACACACAGTGCCAGTAGACACATGAATAGCCTCATGGTTAATCTCTACCCGTCCCATTGGCCAGCTTTCTTATGGCCTCTTTGTGCTGTACATGATTGCTCTTGTATCATGTTCCACGTTACACATGTAGCCTCCTCACAGTGAAATCAGCCTTGGTAAGGGAGTCATTTTTCATCCATTGATGATTCAGATTCAGGACAGATTTCACACAAGGTTTTCAAGTGACAATGCAAAATCTTTGCATGTTGGGCGTTCATTTACACGGCAGGCGGTGCTTGGATTCACTGAAAACGCAACTTTCTGGAAACGCTTCTCAAAGTGGAACTTTTGAAAAACCCTCTGACTCCACCGCCGTGTGGACAGTGGAAATGCTGCTCAGGCGCATGCACACCGTGACTGTAGGAAATTGTTTTTCTGCGCGTGCATGAGTCGATGGACAATAATAAAAGTTGTGTAATAACACTGTAAAAAGTTGTACTCAATAATCTGAACCATAAATATCCATGAGACAGAGTTACGAATTCATTTTGGCTTTAACTTATAATACAGAACATCAAGTCTCGAAAGCTTTGAGGCAGAGTGATGCAGAAAGTTTCATTTCACGTACGTTTTATTAATAGGTGAATACAGCTTCATATGAGACTGAGTCAATGGCCTCGCTCCGACGATGACAGAAGAAAATACCATTCCCCTCTTATCGCCCCCTCCCGTTCCTTCAGTCATCATCTCTTCATCATCGCCTCTCTCGATCCGGCCGGCTCACCGACAGGAGCTGGAGGTTAAAGGGAGAGAAAGAGAGAGGTTACACAGGAAGGGAGGAGGCGCAGGGTGGAAGTTTTTGGCGTGTGTGTGTGTGTGTGAGTGTGTTTTCGCGTCTACGAGGGCTTGCACAGAAGGAGTCTTTGTGCGTGAGGGCATCTAGAGAAACACACACACACACACACGCACACACCAGCCCATGACATCACAGCTCACCGTGCAGCCGGCAGGAATGCTACTGAGAAAGGAGAGGCTTTGTGGAGGAGAGGAAAGAGATGGGAGGGGAGGAAAAGGAGGAGAAGAAGGAGAGGAAAAGGCTTGGCCAGGGAAAAGTCCGGCACTCCCACTTTCTGGAACGGGACGGCACGCAGAAACAGAGCTGGAAAGGAAAAGCTCGAGAAGGGAAGACACGCGGATGGTAGAAATTAATGTTATTTTTGATTTGGACTGCCACAGCATGGATCTACATTCTTTATTAAATTAAACTGATCCACTTAAACACGTAAGAACAGCAGGTGAGTGGTAAGCTTATTTTTGTTGTAATACAATTTGGTTGATTTTTTTTTTAGTAGTTTTTAAACTGAAATATCAATTGGAGTAAGTTTTATTCCATGAGGGGAAACATGGAGATGTGGAAATGCCACCTATGGTTGAGATATTCCTGCTTGTTTCACCAAACTACGGCACTCTGTCCTGCCCATTCCCCTGCTCCGACCTGATGTTAATCTCAGCTGCCTCTCACAAGTAACCCACCTGTTCCATCCGTGGCTTTTGCCACCTAAACCCCTGATTTATGCAGCCACTGAGGCGTCCGTCATCATTGTTTTGGATCTCCCATGTGTCGCCTTGAGGGGCAACTGGATAGTGCTGTTTGGCCTTGCGTTTGGATACGAGAGCACAGCAGCAGCAGCAGCAGGAGGCTCCTGTTACTACATGGGATTAGTTTCAGCCAGGAAACAGAGCAGGGTCATAGTATACTGGAGTGTGTGTGTGTGTGTGTGTGTGTGTCAGTGTGTGTATTCGTACATCATCACCACCGAAGCGTGTGCTATAAACGGGCCCGTCTGAGATGTGACGTTGTAATTCACTGGAAATGCATTTGCGGGGTGAAATGTCGTGGTCTAACTTCCAGTCAGGATGTATCAGAGGGGACGCCGGACCCCTCCCTCCCTTCAGTGTCTCGGGCAAAACACGAGTGTGTGTTGGAGAGGTTTGTGCATGACAGTCACAGCGTAAGCGTTTCCAGATGTTAGAGACGCCGGCAGTCAGAAGATGAGACAGCATCTGGAATACTGACGCTCAGCTGACTCACACAGACCTATGAAGGACTCCCTGCTGGATTTACTCGCCATAAGACTGCATCACACACACACACACACACACACACACACACACACACACACACACACATATGAGCACACACTTTTCTCCATTAGTCGGACGGAGGGGTGTTCAGCGTCCCTCATCACGTCTATTAGAGCCGCAGCCTTGAGGGCAGTGCAGCTATGCCTGGAATGTAAAGTCCACCTCGATGTAAGTCGGATACACACACACCTGCTGCATGCATGCACTGCTGCACAATAACAGTCACACACTCTCTTTCATGTCCGCAGCAGAAATGTGTTGAAAATGAGACATTCCTGTATTGTATTGCTGTTTTCCTGAGGCAAGTAACAGGATATCCTCCCCCTCTGTACCGTCCTGGCCGCTGGACACACACACTCCTACACACACATACACACTCACACATTCCTGCACGTGCACATATACACCAAGTACAGTGCCTGAGATAATAGTCAGAAAGCCTCATGTGAGTGGGGGTGTAAATAGAAATGACGCTCGGTCCTCATGCTCACCAGCTTCATTAACAGGGTGAGAGGAAGACTGCTGACAGGGGGAGCGTGGAGAAGATGAGATGAAAACAAACAGACTGGAGGAGGATAGAAGGAAACAGCGAAAGAGAACAGCACTTTCAAACTTTCTGTGTTCTAATCATGAGTTGAAATTTCTATTTATGGCTTCAGGAAGCGAAGGCATGTTTGGATATTGTGATACTGTGTTACAGGAAGAAACATTTTAAACTATGAAACTATGATATGAGCAGATGTTGAATGCCAGATTGTGTTCAGACTTGAGATATCAGGATAATTAGATATTGACATAACTTTCATGTAAAGCAAATGTTTGATAACAGATTTGATGTTGTCATGATGTAGTGTTTTTTTACAGTATACTCATAGTGTTCATTTATCACAAGTCCTATGGCAATACACTATCACCTGTCACATGTCAAACTAATGTCCTGTATCCCTAATATTGGCTCGGAGTTCAGATATATATTGGATTTCATGTAGGTTTGATGGTAGTTTAGATTTCAGACATTATGAAAATAAATTAGATAGTGTTTTATTATGTTTCCTGTCCTACTACTGTGATGTAGGATTAGATATCAGATTTGATGTTACAGATTGTAATGCAGAAATATCCAAGAAAGCTATAGAATTTGTAAGACTACATCAATAATTAAAACAGCTGCCTTTTCCTGTAGTATCACACTGAAGGTTTTTACTCAGCATATGAGTAACTTAACTTAGCAAGCCCAGCTTGGACATTCCTACTACTGATTGATATTTATCAAAAAAATCTTCATAGCGTTGTAATTTTCAGGATATTTCTGGGTGATTTTGCCAAAGATATCTCAGCCTGAGAAAATGAAAGTACCGGTAATCACTGTGAAAGATAGCACAGTGAAAAGAAATTGTTTCATTCACACCATTGGTAATAATATGAAACCACTCCTAAGTGTCCAGTTCTGTTCCATTAATAACGCGTTCACTTTGTATTTCCCACATTGTGGCTCGGCAGACTGCATAAAGTAAAGAATTTGCATGTGACTGAGTCAGACAGGTCACCAACATGCCCTCAAAGAACTCTCTCTCCCTCCGAGGACAGAGGAGGACTAATGAAGAGACAGCGAGGAGGGAAGAGGGAGTGGAGAGGACATGGTTATTACTTCATTACCAGACAGAAGGAGGCCTTTTGAAAAACAGACGCAGGCTGTTTTAATCTTCCACGTGACTGCGCTGACCACTGTTTCTGCATCCGAACAATCCCAGGGAGGAAGCGGAGAGGAAGGAAAACACGGAGAAATGTTTTGTGAAAAGGAAGACAGGGGGCAGGGAGGGGGTGAAGGAGAAGAAGAAAACTGAAACGGAGTGAAATCTGGGTGGAGAAATGTATTTTTCAAGCCGTTAAGTGCGAACCAGATTCTGAAAAATATCGTTTGTCATTGATCTGCGTCTGACATGTAAGCGGTCATCAAACAGCAGCGACCTCTTCATTAAGAATGCGTGTGTGTGTTTTCTGAACAGAGAACCAATTGACTGAAGTGATCCTTATTTCATGTCCTGACATGTTACCCCGAAAGCGGTCCGCATCGCCTCGAGGAGATAACCACATCCTCTGGCGTAGGAAGGCAGTTGTTGGTGTTCGAGACAAGGAGAGAGGTCAACGAGGTGAATGAGTGCGTCTCGCAGCTCTCTGTGATGGAAGGTCACAGGTCTGATCGTTTGGGATCCGCTTCCCTGAATAAATCAGCTGCTCTGTGAAGTTAATGTGCGTGGCTGAAAAACATTTAGTTCAGAAACCACCCCGGTGATTAATGCAGCACTGCAGTGTTAAATCAACTGACTATTACCGAACAGAGGCGTGACATGCTTTCAGCCTTGATGTAATGGCTGCATTAAGAAAGTGATATCACAGTCTAATTTAAAACCGGTGTGGACTGGCATTGCACTCTGTGTTTTATGGAAGTTATTTAGTGAGACAGAGGAGATCAGTTGAAAAACCTTGGGTCTGAGCTGAGTTGTCAATCATGTTGAATAATTTGAAGCAACCTAATTTAAATCAGACCTGAGAAAAGGTTGAGAGGCTTTTGAAAGTTTCTGTTTTTCAAAGTTAGCAGGAATCACTGTCCTTGTCAGTGTTCGGCTTTGCTTTCATATATGTGAGCCTCATTGACTGACTTAAAACATTTTTTTATGTGCTGACAACCACTGAAAATCTTGAGCAAAGCACTGAACTGTAAACTCCTCAGATATCTCGCTCCCTGGAAAGAACAGACTTAAATTTGTTTCAAATTGTTTCTGTCATTTTTTTGTTGCAACAATATTTCTTGACTTCAACGCTCTCGCCTTTAGAAAGCTTCTTAATTTCTTTTTAAATGGCACCACCTTTCTTTTCCCATCTAAATCTAAATGAAGACTGTAACCACGTAGACATACTGCGAATGTTCTTACATTTCTTTTAAATTCTCAAGATTTACTGTCCTGTGGTGACAATAGATTCAGAGTCAGTTCTTCAATCAAGAGCACTACATACTACATACTACCAAGTTTTTGTTCCCTTCTAGCAGCAGCAGCCTGTGACGTGGCGCCCCCCAGTTGTGGATACAATTTACTGCAGTTTGCTGCTGCAGAGGTTTGCCTCAGTGCCGTACTGCTGCAATGCAGACAGATTTATGTGTGAGAGGTTGAAATAGGATTGAATCACTCTCATTTATCACTCGATACAGACTACTAATTATGAGAAATGAATTAATCAACAAAACCTCTAACAGACATTGTTTGTTGTTTGTTTGTTGACAGAAGTCGTGGCGGGCGGCAGATGATGTCAGTGACTCAGCCCCTCGAGAGCGAGCCCTAAAAAGCGTCAGTTTCCAGGAATCGGTCAGCGTCATCACCGACAGGCCCGTCAGCATGGAGCTGGAGAGCCAGCAGATCCAACATGGCCGCCTCGGCAGCCCCAACAGTGCAGTTCTTGTCAAGGCGGAGGGATCCGACAGCGAGGTGGTGCAGGTGTGCTGCAAGATCATCCCAAATGTAACCAATGTAAAGGAGTGCTTATGGATAGGAATGTGTCTTTACAGTAGCTCCCTTGTCTGCTTTCGCCACAGGAGATCCGCTACCTGGACCAGGTGTTGGACGCGGCGTCGGACGCCCCCACCAACGGGAGCTCCCCGCTGTCGGAGCACGTCAGGGCGATCAGCGTCGGCGGGGCGTCTCCCTCGGTCTCCGTCTCGGCCCACCCTGCGGTCGGCCACCAGCCGATCGTCGTGGAGGGACAGAAGCAGACGACGTTCCTCCATCAGGACGGGTCGGCCCCGAGGACCAACGGCCACGTGCCGGGGGAGGAGTCGGCCAGCAGCAGGGCCAAGTTTGAGCTGCGAGCGTTTCACGAGGAGAAGCGCCCGGCGAAGCTGTTCTCCCCCGGAGAGGAGCAGCAGGTCAGGGTGACGAGGAGGCGGCCCTCAGAGGAGGTACAAGCTTCTTTGATAACGATGAAACAATATACACTGGCCACACAACACAATTAAATTGTCCAGAAATGAACATTTTCTGTAAATATATTAGCTGCTAAGTCAAACTGAGCTTCTACCCTGAAGTCAGAACGACCTGATTTCACAGTTTCTTAAAGAGTATACTAATAGTTGAAGCCCAAGAGCTTTACTTTTGGAGATTAGTTAATCTTGATAAGCAAATTAGGATGGTAACATGTGAGAATCCCCAGGACGTTGTCTAAAAATCAAGACTATAGATTGAAATCTCGAAGTGTTGTGCATGACTGACATTTTGCAATGTAATATAGTTGTGCAAGTCTTCAGATGAAATCATGAAATTTGGTTTCAGAAGGACTTTTGCAATTTCACTTGTGTGCTAACGGTGAGTAACAGAGCACATGATGGCACAGCAATAACCAAAGGTCACCTGGGGTCATCTTTGGGCTAAAAGTAATGAAGCAGGTCTGACAGCAAGAAAATACAACTGACTCAGCTGCACACACGGAAGAAGGCTTTGATTTCTCAATTCTTCATTTTTTGATCTAGTGACGCTCTTCCTGCTTAGACATCAGAATTACATTTGACAGAGACTCTGGAAAGCAGGGATTGAGAAACGATCCATTGCTTTCTCTCAGAGTGTTTCTGTTTTTATCTTCACTGTAAAGTTTTGACAAAGATGGTTCTTAGTCTCTCTGGAAAGGAGCTTGGAACCAGTGCTTCACGACACCCGCATGTGATGAATGTGTCTGAAAGGCAACAAGCTGCTCTTTACAATCACATATGTGGGTGTGAAAAACTACAACAGCACCTGCTAGCGCTTCCACGTGAAAACTACATTGTTTTCAGTATTTGTTGTTTCTCTCTCGTTTTCAAGGCGCTGCTGAATTAAAATGAGACTTTGTTGTATAAACAGAGCCTAAATCATACAAGATAGCAGCTCTCTGGGAAAAAACATTCCACTCCACTTGTTCAGAATATCACCTTTCAGCAGGCCTCATTAGGATATACGAGCAGTTTTGTATTGTAATTTGTTTTTCCTGCCAGGTTCAAGAGTTGGAGCGTGAGCGTCAGGAACTGATCCGAGACCAGGCAGTGAAGAAAAACCCCGGGATCGCCCAGCGCTGGTGGAACCCCCCTCAGGAGGTAACACTCCTGTTGAGGTCTTATTTACTATTTCAAGATTTGTTGACTTGTGACAAACCGGCTGACGTGCTGGGTTCACTCATGCCAGGTCCCACTGGAAGAACAGCTGGATGCAGAGCAGCTGGAGTCTCTGAGGAAGTACCAAGAGAGGAAACAGCAGAAACAGAGCTACTCCTACGCATACACACAGGTAACACACACTAGTAAACACACACGCAAGGCTATATCCCATCCACTTATTTCATGTTTCAAGCACTTTTTTTTTCTTAATCTTCTTCTATTCCCCAATCTCTGTCTGTAGCCCCAGGTGTCAGGCCCTCCCACAATGGTGACCTTTGACCCAGAGCTGACCAGGAAAGACGACATAGTGGAGGAGCAGATCAACTTCTCGTCGGCCAGGAAGCAGTTCCTCCAAGGGGATGCCACCAGGAAGGACGTCGCTCCTCACATTTACTCCGCCAAGCCCTTCTCCAAGTCCAGCGGCAGGGGCAGCCTGGGGAGCGGCGACGTCGCCGCGGAAACGG
The DNA here is from genome assembly GCF_902148845.1 of Salarias fasciatus. Classification (NCBI taxonomy): domain Eukaryota; kingdom Metazoa; phylum Chordata; class Actinopteri; order Blenniiformes; family Blenniidae; genus Salarias; species Salarias fasciatus. Next base: position 8,549,885 of record NW_021941229.1, on the reverse strand, counting down.
AGGAGACTCACGTGACCTGGTCTGACGAGGGAATCGCGGGCGAGTTCACGTGCGCCCGAGCCGTGATGGCCATCCTGCCCGGGGAGGACGAGGCGAAGGGTCACTTCCACCCGGCGTTCAACCCCGAGGAGTCGGACTCCGGGCTGGACGAGCTGTCGGTCCGCTCTCAGGACACCACCGTGTTCAGCTTGGACAACGTTTCCGACAGCGGGGCTTCGCTGCCGCCCACCCCGCAGCCGCTCACCCCGGTGTCGCCCCCCACCCCGCAGCCCGCCACCCCGGTCAACGGGCAGACCGGCGGCGGCCCGACAGAGGACGAGCTGGAGTACCACGCCGGGGTGCTGGTGCAGAACGCCATCCAGAACGCCCTGGCGGCTCAGAATGGGCGGGACTGGCCGCCGCCCGACTTGAATTCGTCTCAGCTGAGCGCCCCCGTTTCCCCATCGTCCGCCTCGACGGGCAGCCCGGTGCCGGTGTCCTCCTCGCCCGTGTCCTCGGGCGGAGCTCCCAGTTTCCAGTCGCCCGCCTCGTCCAGCCCGGCGCCGTCCAACCCGTCCCCGCAGCCGGACCGGCAGCCGGCGGTCACCGTGGAGAAGCCGGTGGAGGCGCCCCAGCAGCTCCACGCGCCCTCTCCCCCGCCCTCCCAGCCCGTCTCGCCGCCCCAGAGACCCCGAGACGGCGGCCCCAGGATCAAAATCCAGTCCTCCTACAGCAGAGCGCTGGCGTCCTCCACCCCGGCTCCGGTTCAGGCCCCAGCGCCGGCGTCTGTGGCCCCCGTCTCCAGGCCCACCCCAGCCTACCGGCCCCCTTCACCCCCGAGCCCAGAGAAACCCGAATTCAGCTACTTCAGCAAATACTCGGAGGCGGCCGAGCTGCGCAGCACGGCGGCCGCGGCCCGGGGCCCCGAGGCCGAGGCGGCCAGCGGCCCGTTCCGTCTGCGCTCCAAGAAGCAGCGGACTCTGTCGATGATCGAGGAGGAGATCCGGGCGGCTCAGCAGAGAGAGGAGGAGCTGAAGAAGCAGAGGGAGACTCAGCCCGCCGTGGCGGTCCGGCCCGGCGGCACCTCCGGCAGCGGCGCGAGGACGGGGATTCGGAAAACCACTATTTCACCCGCCGATAAGATGAAGAGCAACAGCCTGCCGACCAGACTGACCATGACAGCACGGACCGCGCCAGGTCAGTCTCACAGAGGGGCAGCAGGACCCACAATAAACCCGATTGCTTCAGAAAACGCTGTAAGGTCTTTTTTTTTTCTTCTTTTTTTTTTTCAACCAATTTTTGCAGGAAAGATCGAGAAAGTTCGCCCTGCACCGCCCGTCTCGCCCTCGCCGTCAGAAGGAGCCCTGTCCGATGCCGGCAGCGAGGACTCCGGAGGCTCGCGGCCCAAAAACTTCATGCAGACGCTCATGGAAGACTACGAGACGCACAAAGTAAAGAGGAGGGAGAAAATGGAAGACAACAGTGTAAGTATTTTCACTGGAAATGATAAAACTCCTCATAAACTTCATACATAACTAGTAATTGTAACCACAGATCACAGTTGTTTTTTTTTTATTTTTTCAACTTTATCAATAAAACTTATCAGTAGATGTGTCAGGAAATGAAAGTACAACCAAGTTCTTGATCGTTTTGTTTCGTATACAGTACATATTTGCAGTGCTGTGATTCAGTGATGTCTATGTGGTTGATTACAGTCTCTCACATCCTGTTAGCGCAAACAAATATTGTACAACACTCAGATGGGAAGTTCCCTGCATGACACAGCGAAAGAAACTGAAAGTGAAACACAGACAATGGTTCTCTGTTCAACTTTAGAGTTCTCATTATTGTAAAACAGGTCTGTGCTGTCAAAGGAACCGGCTGCCAGAAAAGATGAATAGAAATTCACAGTGTGCACATACACACACACACACATTCAAACACACCCACCATTCATCCATTTGCACTCACACTCGATTAGATTTTATTGATAAATAAGATCATAAAGTTCCATTAAAAGAGAAAAAGGTGTAAAAGTCATGATTTCTCTCAGTTTTGGCTGCTGTTGCTGATTTTTTTTGTGGGTTGTATTTTTTTTTTTTCACTCATGTGCTCATTTCCTGTACTTGTTGCTTCTCCCCCTGCTGGTCGGTCAGTACTCCCGTTTGCTGCTGGCTAACGAGGTAACCACGGCGGTACCTGCTGCACCCCGAAGCCTTTTCACTCCTATAACCCGCCTTTATGCACAGACCTGGGTCAGACTGTCCACGCAGACGTCCATTGCTGCACCCTGCTTCTTGAAAAAGATGTCTTTTTTTTCTTTACAGTGTTAAAGATTCCGCTGTTAGTCGCATTCAACATGTTTTAAATGTTTTAAATGCACCGCTGAGTTCAGAGAGAAGTAATCATGAGTAAATTTATCAAGGAGCACAAGTGCAAAACCTGGTCCCAGGTCTGCTTTCCGGCCTTGTTTTGTTGTGTTGGTGCTGCATGTGCTTGTCCATGGATTTTGTGTGACCTTTGACCCCACACTTGTTTTTTTTTTTGTTTTTTTTCATAAATATATACCAGTTGTGTGCATTAGTTTGTGCCAACAAAGTCTTTAGTGTCCATCATCACAAAACACACTTCTGCATAAATATTTCTAATAGCAGACATGGAAGCATCTGAATTGTTTTTCCCTCACAGTTAATTTTATTCAGAGATGCGTGAAGTGTTAAAAAAAAACACAAAAAAAACTTCTATATGTATGCCAGAATGTCCTGAGTGTCCCCGGATCCCCCCCCGCCTCCGATGAATCCTCCCTGAGCCCGACGACGTGTCCGTGGTTGTGTTTACCGTGACGTGTTTGGAAAGTCATCGGAAAGATGAAATATGGTTGCTGCAAGCATGAGACTTTCACGGAAACTGAGTGGAGTAAAGTCAGATATTGCAGGGGGCGTTTCAGTTTGGTGGAAAACGCTACGAAACAAGCGCTCCCTCGGCATCTGACGTGCGGTGCATGCCATATTGGATCTGCGTGTTTTGTGACTGTTCTGCACGTGTCTTCCCTCCATGACGCTGCCCTCTGTGTGCCTTCAGCTGATCCCCTCACTCTGTGTCCGTCAGGTTCTGGAGGCCACTCGAGTCACTCGGCGGAAAAGCAACATGGCGCTGAAGTGGGAAGCCGGAATATACGCCAACGAGGAAGGAGAAGAAGAAGAGGAGGAGGAGGAGGAGGAGGAGGAAGAAGAAGAGGAAGAGGAGGAGGAATAAATAGTGGAGACAGCTACTGGAAGAAGAAGAGTATGAATGGAAATATGATAAGAAAGAAGAGCAAATACAAACAGTATTTATTTTACTTTTAGCACCCTGATGATCACAGGACCGTGCGCCGCCGTGTGCTTTTGGGACCTGAGAAATGAAGGCGTAGCAGTATGTGTATGAGAGATTCCAGGTATTTGAGGTGGGTTTGAGACAAAAGATGCCAGAGACACTTTGAAGGGATTTAGAGCTGATTGACACGAACGACATCGATATTCAGAGGTGTTTCTCACCTGTCTGCAGTTTTAAGGATTTCTTGTGACAGACTTGCTGATGATGGGTTTTTTTTTTTGACCGTGTGATGATAATCATCTTCAGAATGTGTTGAAAGGTTGTTGTTTTTCTTAATTTCCAGGAAAGTTGTGTGCAGATATGAACTTTTTACCTGAACAGGTTTGCAGGACAAAAGAGGCCAAATCACACTGACTGACGACTTGTCTCGTTTCTGAGTGCAAACTGAAGTGAAACGCACCACAGGGAGCCCCTTTCTGACCCCATTTTTATCTGTAAGTGCCGACTGGGAGGGTTAATAATGTCAAACTGCTCACAAAACTGATATCACTAACTTGGCCTTAGACTGTCGGTGATTGTCGGCGTGTATGATGTACGTTATTCTGGATTATTACAGTTTTCGTAGAGAAAATTAGCAACCACGACGGTGATTTTTCTGAACGGACCGTGTAGAGAATGAAAAATCTGAGGGCAAAACTTACTGCTGGTCGCATATACAGCGTTTCACTCAGTGTGTGTATTGTTAAAAGGGCTGGGACGGGGGTTTTATATTGAAAAAAACAAGACTTCTTTTAGCTATCGTTAGCTTTGTTGACCTGTGCTTTCTGATGTAAGCAGTTGTTTCGTGTATTATACCAAGGTAGGACTGTGTATTTGTTGTATGAACATCTGCCGTGTATCTACTACTAAACTTTGTTAGCTGAGGATAAAGTTTGACAAGAAAAAGTTTTTATTTAAAAAAAAAAAAAAGCAAAAAAAAAAAACTTGTGATACCAAAACATTGTTATTTAGAGAAAATCAAGTCAGTCTGAACTGCAGTGTGCATGGACCTACGCTCACTTCTGCTGTACGCACACAGCAAACAGCAAACAGCCGAAAGTGTTGTGGTGGAGCTCAACAGAGAACTTGAGTGTTCAGAGCGGAGCAGTACCCAACAGACTTCCTTGTTTCATGAATGTCGGTGGTCACTGTTTATGCTTTCAGGAAGCAGAATGCTGCCAGTGCAGAATCATTTCCAAATTCATGCGGCAATATAGCGTTAAATCACGAGAAACATGTAGTGTCATACATCATCGATGTTTATCACTGAACCTACGCAGACGTTATTGGTGAAACATTGCATCATGTGAGAAGTTCCATGATATGTTAAGAAAACACATTCCCCTCTGCAATCTGTCAAATTTGCTTCGAAAACGTTAACGATCAGCAATATTTGGAGCTCTGAGTAGACATGGAAGAAAAGAGGCCACATAGAATCATTGGATCAAGATAATGACAACTTAAAAATTACCAATAATAACAAGTCCTTGTTGCTGCTTGAAGGGGGCGGGGCTTATTAGGAGCCCATCAAGGCTTGATGCACTTGCAAAAATCAGTTGTTTAATTTGTGTTGATCTGAATCTGTATTATTCGTATTTATGTAAGAATATTTTGTGTCTGAAATAACATTTGTGCTTACAAAGAGAAACAAAGTGTGTGATTGTGTAGTGTATTGTGTGTGTGCATGTGTGTATGCAGAAATTTGATTACAAGGACCTGTAAGTGTCTCATTCAGTCGTTGCTACCAATTCTTTATTTTTTTTTTCTTTGCTCCTCACAAAGATCTGCTGATATAAATCTTACCTGAGGGCAAAAACAACCAGAAATACAGACAAATCTAAAAAAAAAAACGAAATAAATACCAGGCTTGTCTGAGGTGGGGGGTGAAGGCAGGGATATTTACAGGTCCTTGATGCACACTGAACATATCACACACACAAACTTTGACAAAAATATACAAGTGTCATTACAGACACACATCCGTACAAATTCACAAATCAGGACACACACTCGACTGAACCACTCGAACTGAACGAGAAGCAAAATGATTGTAATCCTCCGTCTTTGTTTCTATAGAAGCCTTTGAGATTGAGATGAGAAATTGCTTCCCGCCCTGTAAAATAAACCAAACGCGCCTTCAGTTTTGATCGCTTGCCTCTGCTGTGGGATGTCCTGTCTGAAGTGTCCTTCAGCAAGGCACCGGCCTCCCTTGAGTGCTCTCGATCATGCTCATTTCGCAGCTGATTCCAGAGAAACTCCTCCCTGTTGTTGTGTTAATAATTTATAGTATTTAAAAGGACTAGCGCCTCCTTTTCTGGGGCCAGAGAGAGCAGAGTGTGTGGACACACAGTCGCAGGTACAGAGCTGCTGGTGCTTACATGAGATTAAAACACTGAGGTCAAGAAAGGACAATAGGAAAGTCAGCTGGCCTTACACACACTAAATAAGTTTCCTCGAGAGCGATCGCAGCTGCCAGGCAGTATTAAAAGCACTTCTTTATTTTATTTTATTTTTTTTTGTATACTGCGAAAATAGAAACTTTTCAAAACATTTAAAACCCCCAAAACGGTTTGAAGTCCTCATATAAAAAGACATCAAGCACAGGCAGAGGAGATGATGAATTGTGTGATTTATTACAGTAATTATTCTAATTATTATGCTTTTGATGTTTGAATTCATGGAGATGATTTTATTTATCATTCTGAATGCTGGTAGCCTGTTTCTTCTCTTCTTTTTTTTTTCTTTCTTTTTTTAGGACTCACACCGTGTGTGTGGAGAAGCCAGCTTATTATGCAGCACTCGGTATAACCTCTGTTCCTATGTTAACCACTTGTACGCTCATACTCCGCGTTCTTATTTTATAGCACATGTAAGGCTCACAGTTATGCACCTACTACACATATTATGAATATTTTCTCATTAAAAAACAAAACCTGAACCAGTGGGTGTTCTGAGTGCTTCATTTCTATGAGTTTGCACTGTGATATATTTTTTTAATGTCATGATTATTAAGTGTAGGCTTACAAACTTGAAATTTAAATATGTACTTCTTTCGTTTTCACTTTATTTTAATATTTGCATAAATTCCGATGATGTTCCAAATGACACGAACCAATGGATGAACAAATCCACGTGGTTTTGAAAGCTGGCGTGCACAAGCTGGTAATAGCTGGTTTCATGAGGAAGTGGATGAGACAGAGTGTGTTTACACTCCTCACACACACACACACACACACACACACTCCTCGCCACAGTGGTGGATTTCTTCTTCTCGGATCGCTGGGGTCCGAGCCTGCCGGAGCCATGGCGCTGCTCCGGCGCGTGGAGCCGGTCATCGTGCTCGAGCAGCTGGGCAACACGCTGTTCGAGACCGCGCTGCAGCTGGTGGTCAGCGACCGGAGCGCCAACGCCTCCTACCCGGGGCTGACCCCGGAGGACAGCCGGCAGAAAGCCATCACGGACTTCTACCTGACCTACAGCCTGGTGGTCCGGTTCACCCCCATCCTGCCCGCGCTGCTCCTGGCCCGGATCAGCGACCGCGGCTGGCGCAGGGTCCCCGTGGCGCTGCCGCTGGGCGGGTACCTGCTGTCCCGGCTCGCGCTCCTCCTGGTGGTCGTGTCCGGGCTGCCGGTGTCCGTCATGTTCGGGGGGGCGTTCCTGTTCGGGCTCTCCGGGGGATACGGAGCCTTCTGGGCCGGGGTGATGACCGTGGTGTCGCTGGGATCCACCGGCAAGGACCGCTCCAAGGTCGGAGTGTTTCTATTAAGATACAGGATGAAAGACTGATGCTGGAGTTAAACTACTGTTTGCTTTGGATGCATTATAAGTGACAGTAGGGCTCATAAAGAGCTATTCGAGAAAATTTATTTACTTTTAAGCTGCATTTATTGGCATTCTCAGTATATAAATGTAGATGTATTTATTTTGTGTATATTAATTTTCGTAAATTAAATTAAATTAAATTTAAATTAAATTAAATTAAATAATTAATTAAAATAATTAAACTAAATGTGTATTTATTTAAAAAATAAATAGAAAACATGAATGATAAAAAATATATTCATTTATATAGATTATTTACAATGTATTTATATGTCTATGTGCGCACAGTATTACACGTGTAATAGTAAATTTGATAGTCAATCAGTTTCTGAAAATAATATTTAACATTTTGATGTTTTTTTTTATTATTTATCAGCAGTGGGTTGACTTATAAAGAATTAAATTGAACACTAGTGCTGCTTGAGTTCACATTTTCAAATTCTTTTCAACTGCTTTTTTTTCCACTTTTGGAAAAGTCACAAAAATTTGTTCAAGCCAATTAACGAGGGAAAACTGAAGTTTTAAAAAGTATTAAAAATTTGATAATGACATATTTCTGGAATGTTCCTGGTTGGGCCCAGTTCTCAAGCTCTCGGCTGGTGTGTTTGACCTGCAGGCCATGATGATGGTGGAGCTGCTGTACGGGATAGCAGGCCTGGTGGGCAGTCTGGTGTCCGGTCACCTGTTCCTGCTCTACACGTCCAGTCTGGGTCACGGGACCATCCTGCTGATCGTGAGCATACTGCTCCACCTGCTCTGCCTGCTGCTCGCCGTATTCCTGCTGCAGGTCAGTGTGGAGACGGTGCCATCCTAGTGGTCCTTCAGTTATCTGTCTGGGTTTTAGGTCATCAGCCACCAGATTTTTAGCTGACATTCAAGTATTTATGTATGTATTTATTTATTAGCAGCTCTCATGGTCTTTATTTGTATAAAGTGATACAGAGGGTGGATCAACACCAGCAAGCTTCTCTTTTGGGAAGGTTTAATGTAGATCTTTGATTTTAGGTGAAGCAAGTCACCGGCGGCGGCAGCGGAGGGCCGGAGGAGGAAGGCCATCTCCTGTCGGGTTCTTCTAACGAAGCCCCTGTCGTGGAGGCGGCGGCAGGAATAGACAAGGTGAACGTGGCCCTGCTCTTCGTGGCCGCCTTCCTGTACGACTTCGCCGTGGGTGGAGCTGTGTCAATGCTGGTCGCTTTTGTGCTGAAAGAGCCCCTCAGCTGGAACGCCACCCAGGTAACTGATGAAGCAGCATCTTCTGTGAGTTGACTTTACTGTACGGCTTTATTGGACTTTCTTCTCCTTCTTTTCATCTCCCTTCCTCGTCAGGTGGGTTATGGAAATGCTGCCAGCTGTGCCATTTTCCTCACCAGCTTCCTTGGCGTCGTGGCGTTTCGCCGCTGCGTCAGCGACGTGGGCCTGATCCTGATCGGCATGCTGTCGTTCGCCTCGGGGATCTTCTTCATGTCCTTCGTCACTGCGACCTGGATGTTCTACCTCGGTGAGACAGATCTCAGATCTGTGTTCATGATGGACAAAAGCAACAACAGTGACCTTCAGAGGGTCACCTGTGATCGCAGTAGAACTCATTCTGCAGTTTCGTATAAAGTAGCAAAGCATCGACACTGGTTCACCGGTTTTTCTAATCTGAATACCAAAAGCACAGATGAGGCGCGGCTCAGAAAATCTAGGAACTAAATCAAGGAACTGAAAGTGTTGAAAAGCCATAAAGGTTTTTATCCGGAATTGAGTGTGAATTCAAGGGTTTTCATCTTCATGAATCTCATACCAGTCGATAGACAGGAGAATAGTAGTTGGGGAGTTTTGTTTTGTTTTTTTTACCCTGAAATGATCCAACTAAAGGATGCAGGACACTGGTTCTGATCCCAGCTGACTATGCATAAAGGATCAACCTGGTCAGGTCGCCAGCTGGTCACACACTCACCATTCACACCTACAGACAATCTACAGTTGAAAAATTAGCCTCACACACGTTTCCAGAGGAAAACCCTTCAATGCACAAGAAGAACATAAAAACTTCACACTTCGTAGCACCAGAGATCGAGTGACGTGGTAATGGTAATGAGTGTCTGCTCTGGTACCGGCCTGCCTGGTGGAGTGGTTTACTTTGTGGAAAATAAACAGAAGCAGAACTGAAAGAAAAAAAACCCACTAACGGCTGTTTCATTTTTCTGCAGCTCGTTTACTGACTCTGTTCGCTCTCATCCCGATGCCGACCATCAGATCTCTGCTGTCACAGCAGGTCCCAAGTTCCCTCTACGGTAAGAACACACTCTACTTTTTCCCCACCAGGGTTTTTACCAAATCACTTTTGAGAATGAAATGTGTGATTGAAGAGGACAGAAAAAGCATCTTCAGGACACAAAAACAAGGAAGTCAAACCGAAGTGCAAACATATCTAGAAATAGATTGAAGGTGTAAAGAGACAACAGAGGAACTGACAATACAGTGTCACACATAATGTTCTGTAAACACACAGAGAAATGAGGTACTGCAACAAAAGCAGCAGGACAGTGACGGAAATTCGAAGTTGTAGAAGAGGAATGATGACATACTGTATTTCCCCAAAACTGAGTTTTCTGCCTCAAAGTTCAACAACTGGTCAAAAAATTAGGGAAACCTCACAAGTCTCTATAATTATAATTCATCTGTTGTTGTTGAGTGATTTTGAGAGATTATTTTCTAGATGTGATTTCATATAGTCATGACTATGAAGGTGCAAAGAGCAATTTTTTAAAAAAAAGAAATGTTTGATTATTTCTGGAACAGTTCCTCATATTAAAGGTACAATTGCCAAATCAGTCAACATAAACCTGATAGTTTGTGTTTACTGTTTGAATAAATGAAAAAGTAAAAAATTATTCTGAAAATATAAGAACACATGAGAATGTTGGTCGAGCTGCTTTAACGTAAAATCCATCAGATTAGATGAGGAAATGATATGAGCTTATCTCAAAGACTCTCCGTGAGCAGCAACAACTCTCTTGCCTTTCTCTTGGTCTTTGAACGTGCTCAGGAAACCTTTTATTTGCAAATGTTTCAAACCTGTCTGGATCATTTTTCAGTTTATTTTCCACAAATTAGGTAATGAGAGGAATAAGAAACGAGCCTTCAGCATGTCAGTGTGGTCCTGATCCAGCACCTCCTGGATTTCTATAAATCCCAAAAACACTGCTGGAGTGATGAGAAACCTATAAATATTTGTTTTTACATTTATTTGACGAATGAGGCACAAATCTGAACAAGAACACAAACATATAGCAGAACCAAATGTCAAATCAGAGAGATTCTAAGAGAAAAACAGGAGTTGTACTCAAGCACAAACTTGCACTGAGTAGATAGGCTCAAGTTTAGACATTAAGAAGTCAAAAAGAAAAGGTTGAGTGTTAATGATTAAAGCGTGACTGTTTTGGTCTCGGTGAGTCCTGACGTCGTTACAGAGTGTCTCATCAAACCGCCTGCCTCCTGTTATCTGAGCTCATCAGCTTTCAGACAGGTATGCGGACACGGGGAAGCGGTTTCTCCCTGGAGCTCGAGAATGAGGCCAGTCAGGTTGTCTTATACAAACACGAAGCTCTGCTTCCTCTTTGTGAGGCGAACAGGGATCGATGGGGTGTCTGAGTTATTTGCGATCAGGATTTTTTCTTATCTGCTCTCTCTCATCGTGGGGATTGTGTCATTCGCCAGAGCGGCACAAACACACACACATCAGTAACTTGAGTCAAGCCCCTCTGTTAACCTCTCTCTAGGCATGTGCCGATATGAAAATTTGATATCACGATATTGGTGGCCCAAAATATCACGATTCACGATATTATCACGATATTTGGTGCGTTGCTTTTAATACTATTGAAAATGCTCAAAAACACTGTGAAATCCATCAACATCTGTCAACAACACTGTGCATTTTAACATGCCTGAGCACATTTTGATAAAGTAGAGGGAAAAAATGAAACTTTTACCCTTGCCTATTTTTTTTTCCGGATTCCATACTGAAAAACACCATTATAACAATGAAGCAGCCATAAAGCTGCCACTGACTGCATTCAGCAGCTCCTGGACTACAACTGGACCAGGTTTTTATGAGATCAGCATAAAGCACACAGATTTTATAGTGTTTAGTTTGGATAGAACCAGGAGAACCCTTCATTTGGCCATTTGGAGACCAACCTATGCCAAACTATAATAAGTAGGTTTATAACTTATTTGAAAGGAATCTGACTTTAAAATACTTTTAATTTCCACTACAGGAATCTGTATGCAATGCAGCCTTTGGCTCTGATATTTAGCCACTATATCATACATTTCTACAGTTTTTGTGCAGAAACTTATAATTTTGCACAGTATTGTGCACAGTACAAAATACTTTTTTAATAAATGACTGAGCCATAGCATTTAGTTTCCAACTGAAATATATTTATAATAATAAAATCAATACAAAAATAGCCAATTATATGAGGGAAAACAAAAAAAAATCCCCTTTGCAACATGTAAACACATGAAGAAAAAAACAAAAACAATGTGCAATGAGCTGTAGAAACGCACAATGAAGATAAATGTGCACGTTTCAGAATTAAAAAATTGCCAAATATCACAGAAACAATCACTGATTGTGTGTGTCGCGTGTGTCTCGCTCTGCGGTGCGCACTGCTGCGTCTTTTAGAACCAAGATGGCGGCGGCGCTCGTGCGGTTATGCTAAAAGATGTCTCCCAGCTGGATGATGCCTCAGTCACGTGTATCATATCGTATGAAAGCTCACCAGCCGTGAACGAATGTCAACAAACTTTATTTAAACTCCCAAGATTAACGACAAGCCCACAAGATGGCGACAATAACATTCAGGCGCATGACGCGCTGTCACTACTGCAGAGGATTATGAAGTTAATTTTGGTCAGAGGAGAGCGTGGATAGATGGAAAATGACCACAAAACGGTAAGGAAATAAAACATATTGTGTTTGGTGTGAATAGCTTTGAGATTTGGCGAAGAAGTGTGAGAGAAAGTGCAATCTGAGGCGCTGGCTGTGAAATGTAAAGATCGGTTTTGGGTTTGTTTTGCCGCTGACGGGAGGCGGTCGGCTCAGAGAAGATTCTGCCTGGTGTCTCTTAAAGAGAAGCTTTTCTAGTTTCACGCGAGGCCCAATATGTTGGGATGGAGCAGACGGATCTCTGGTTCTGTTGCGTTTTGTGTCTGGAGGTGCAGCTGAGGGGGGCGGTACAGTGTCTGTCGGGCCGAACGCGTTAATGCCTAGTTTTAATCATCCTGGCATAAAATTACTTACTTTAGGGGTTTTCTATGGATCTGGGACTTTTGTGGTGGTTTGCAGTACATTTTGCTGCAGAGGCTTTGACACCTTGGGTTAGATCAATAGCTGTTTCGGTAATGGGCTTGTCTCCAGATGAAACGGACGATATCTTGTAAATGACGTGATATGATAATCTCGGCTGTCCAATATCGTAAATCGCGATTATATCGTAAATTGGCACATCCCTACCTCTCTCCCTGTCTTATCAGTAACTTCCCCCTTTCCTTCCCATCAGGCACCTCTCTCACCCTCCTGCAGATCACTCTGAAGTTTGCCGGCCTGGCCTACCTCCCTGCTTTCACAAAGATCTACCAGGGAACCCTGGACTGGTTCCCGGGCTTGGTCTTCATGCTGGCCAGCTTGTTCACCGTGCTGGGAATGGTCCCCATCAGGTACTCTCCGCAGATTGCCCGCACGATTCATTCGATTCACGATTCTGCAATATTCTCAAGATTTTCCCCTCTATGTTTCCTTCAGTATAATTGGATGGAGACTGCCTCTGAGACAACGATATGAGAGAATCCTGGGAGACTGAAGTCACGTCTGCATCGCCACGTTGGAAAATGAAAGTTAAAAAAGCGTGAAGAGCCTTTCATGTCACATCCTGTATTGTTAGAGGAGGCTCCGTCTGTCACGAGAGGAATCCACTGCAGGATTTCCAAATATCTTAGAAAACTGAAATTAGCCCGTGCTGAGCGGCTTTAAATGAACGTACGTGCACTGACAGGGGAAAATGATCCTGAATGTTTTCGACATACACTCACAAAGCTTATGAAATTATTGCAAAAAGACAGCAACAGATTTCATCAGCTATTCAAATTTGTGTTAAAAAAAACAAAAGAAGAGTGAAGTGAAAACTCATTTCTGCATAGCGTGGTGTTTTGTCAGTGAATGTGTCAGGCAGGGAAAAGTCCCTGCTGAAAATCACAGTGATGCTCAAAAACAGAAGAAGAGAGCTGCCAAGTCACACACACACATTCTCACTCCACAGGTCACTTTATTCTACGACTGTGGAGAATCCTGAAGCAAAACAGTTGAGGACTCACACTGTAGACCCACAACTATATGCTTTCCATTTGGAATCAAAACACAAATAAATAACATTTAAATGAGTACAACTGTACTTGATACTCTAAATATCCTGTAGGTGTGAACGTGAGTGTGTGTGATATCAGTCTGTGTTTGTCCTGTGATGGACTGCTGACCTGTCTAGGTGGAATTTGCCTCTGTTGAGCTGGGATCTTCTCCTCCACCTCTCCACCTTCATCTGGATGAAGTGGTGTCAAAGATGAATAATGGTGACTTTGTTATTATTGTATTTTAGTTAGCTTACTGCTTTGTGCATCAGGTATGTTCAAGTTTTCAGGATTCTGTTTTTAATCTTTTATTTCACATTTGGCAACACAAGGGAAGGTTACTCATTACTTGCACTTTTGTATGTGTCTCTGTACTTTCTTCAATAAAGACGATGAATTCATGAAATAGTTTTTATTGTGTGAATCTTTAAAATTAAGCTCAAATGCTACAGTAATTTAATTTGGATGAAAATAATATGTAGACATAAAAATATTAAATCATTTTGCAAGCCCACATTTAAAGTTAGAACACAAAATGAAAAGAGATTAAATACACATTACTATTAAAGAGCTGAAAATTACTGAAATTAGAAGGTCTCTTGAAAAAAGTGCAGAAATCACACAGACTTATGCATCATGTGTCATTTTGGAAATCAACCTAAATATTGCAGGAAAAAGTGAGCCCAAATTCAACATGGAAACCACAAGCCTGCATGGAAATATGACTTTTATTTTATTTTATTTTATTTTATTTTATTTTATTTTATTTTATTTTATTTTATTTTTTGCTAAGTGTGCAAAAAGTACCTTCATTCTTCTGGAAACTCAAAGTAATCCCGATTGACATTTCATCGTGGGCATAATGGACATTCGCTAAAATACAGAAATTACAGCTCACTTCACATTATTCAACATGCTGCTGGTGCTGACAGCTGCTTACTGGTGACCCTATTTTGGCTGAAATATATTATGTGTATAATATATAATATATATTGTGGCTGACTTAGTGGATGTTAAACCTGACCAAAAGAAGATGATGCTGAAGAAAATTGGAAGACGATCAGACTGAATCTGGATGAGAAACACTGATGCTGGACGCCATGACACAACAAAACGTCATCAATAAACGTGTATTTTATAGTTACAGTAGTTTGTAGATATGCAGATGGTTTTAATGAGACGGATATTGTGTCCGAGGTTTTCCTGTTCATGGTATTCAAACATGTTGAAATTCAGTACGAATCAAAATAAAATATACCGGTAATACAATAATTAATATGGAAATCGCTATACTGTGATGAAGATAATATTAGCAATAAAAATCGTAATTGTGATTATAAAATTAAAATATAATTTAGTTAAAATAATGGTGATAATAATAGATATAACAATGCAATCCAATATAATAATGATGATGGTCAGAATCATAGAATCATTATATCGATAACAATTAAGTACAACATAAATCCTTAAACCATTTCTCTCAATAAAAACCTCAATCAACCCGAACAGTTTATGAGTTCATTTTGTTCTGTTTATGTCTGTGTGTCCTCCATTTCTGATGTTTACAATAAACTGGAATAGAAGTTGAAAACTGATCGATGATCACATTGATGGCGAAACATTTTCCTCAATGTGCTGTGGAAGCGAGACCCACCAGACACATCGGCTCCAATCCACAGCAGCGTGAATGAGGCATCTACTTATATGAGGTCTGTGGGTGAGCAATTCGCGGTGCAAATAAGGCATTAGTGCCTGACTTTAAATTTAAGAAAATGTATTATGTATGCGTAGATACATTGGAACAGGTTATAATAATAATAATAATAATAATAATAATAATAATAATAATAATAATAATAATAATAATAATAATGAAATCAGTTTCATTCTGTTGATGACTTCATGTAATTACTTTGTATTTGTTGAATGATTCTGTGATCTATTCTTGGCCTTAATCTTTTGATCTGGCATCGATTGCTTTGGGCTCCACTGTCCACTCGGGTTTCGCGGGAGTTGGCTTTGCTTCTAAACAGGAGGGCAGACATTGTTGACCCGCGTGTGTGGTTGTTTCATGACTTTTTCAGGTATGTGGTGACTTTCACTGAAGTGAACATATCTTTTGTGTTTTGTGAGCTTGTTTTATACGCTAAGAAACTGTTATTTTAATGCTCGCGCGGCGTATGAATTGATGCTTTATGTCTGGGACTTGCAGCCAGCTAGCATAACATCGTCGTGGTTAGCGTTACCTTTTGAGACATTTTATTACACTTTCAGAGGTTCGTGGTTAATTTAAGTATATTGTCGCGTTTTTTTGTTTCAAATAAGTTGTGTGATATCAACCTCTTCGCTGTTTGATTTGTATGCTTGCATATACGATCACAGGAAATGTTATTAGTGCTACGATTAAAGCAGAAGGTTTTGGGAATAATTCCTGTCGGTAAATGAAAAGAGGAAACCGCATTCGGATCTCGGTTGTGATTATTTCATCCCTCTCTTTGAGCTGGATGACAACACTTGATGGGTGTTTTGTTTTTATAGTTACGTTACAAACTTCCCTCTTTCCCCTTTGTCTCCCTCAGGCCTACAGCAGCAACGTGTTCAGAATGAAGAGGACGTTGTCTGAGAGGAGCAGCTGTAGAAGCCAGAAAAGAAGCTACAGCATGGATCAGGAGGAACTAGATTATCCTCAGATTAAAATAGAAGTTGAGGATTCAGAAACTCTACAGATTAAAGTGGAACATGAGGATCCAGAAACCAGGGACGTTGAAGTTGATGAGGAGGAAACAGAAATGCCACAAGTTAAAGAGGAAGACGAGGAAGTAGACTTTCTACAAGTCAAGGAGGAAGAGGAGGAACTACTAATTCCACAAGTTAAACAGGAGGAGGAGGGACTAGAAATTCCACAAGTTGAAGAAGAGGGGGAACGAAGATTTCCTCTTGTGAAAACTGAAGCGAACGATCCAGGACGTCCTCAAATCAAAGATGAAGAGGACATCTTCGCCTGTGAGGACAGAAGGCCACTCGCACTGAAGCAGGAGACTGATGACTTTCTTCAAATGGTGAGTGTATTCTTGTGAACATGTGGGAAACATGTCAGGGGCAAAAGAATATCTAGAAAATTTCTCATGAAATTTGGAATGTGCCTGTTGCTGACGAGTAATGCCTCCACTCTGGTACTACTGAGTAAACTGGGTTGTGTTTGTCTTGAATTATTTATAACATGCAAAAATGTTTTTGAATGAAAGATTTTAATTTGTTTATTATTTCTCAGCAGAGACAAGAAATATCTGACTATGATGCTGTGCACCTTGATGAACTGGAAGCCGCAAGTAAGTCGAAATGTTCAACATAATAGCATTTGAAAACTTAGTCTGTCTTCTTGTGATTTAATTTGTGGAGCTTTAAAGCTGCAGTACTCGATTTGTTTTCTTGTTTTAGAGTAAATTTGGCTTTACTGTCATAGAGTGTGATGTAATAGTAGTCATTTAGTTCAAAACGTTTCATTGGTGAACTCTCTCAGCCTTATAAATAAGCATTTTATCCTGGTGAAACCTGAAAGACAAAGTCGCCTTGTCTTAGCACGGTCCGGGTCCTGATCCGTCAATGAAATTTCGAGGTGAGGAGGGACGGGCTTAGCACAGGCAAAGCCAGCTCCCAGCTTCCTCTACACAGAGTGTACGCACGTGCTCAGAATCAGAGTAGCATTTATTGTCATTATACAAAAGTACAACGAAATTTGGAGAGCTTCTCCTTCAGTGCAAATATAATAAATTAAAAAAGAGCACAAATAATAAATTAAAAAAAAAAGTAACAGCAGCCTCAGTGCCAGGCATAAATATCACAGCACTAGTGACCAGGTCGTTGTAAGTCCGAGTTCAGGGTGGTGATGGCTCTCGGGAAGAAGCTGTTTTTCAGTCTGTTTCAGGGTTTCCCCAGAAAACTTGCTAAGTCTGGTGGTTGGACAGCCCACCGTGTTTATGTAAAAAAAAAGTTAAAAGTTGACAGAAATTTTAAAATCATGACTACTTTGTGTTATTGTAAGCATTTATTAACATTACTTAAATGCAGAGTCTTACAAAAAGGCACAATCCACAATCAACTTAAAATAAGGTTTTAGCAAACAGAAAATCTATTTAAAATAAATGTCAATTGTTTTCACTTAAATTAAATCCTAGTGAATCTTAAAACATCCATTACTGTTCACAATTAAAGGTAAAATAATATTATAAAAATAATGTTATAAAAAAAAAAGCCAAGAATGATTTCAGACTTTTGGCCGTTATGTTACTATAGCATAGCCTTAAGCATAACTGAAAAATTTCACCTCCCAAAGACACACAGGCAGCTCACACACAGTGTTTGTTATTGCAGTCCTGCTCCCTTCTTCGAAAAATCCCAAAATGGCGGAACCCATTGATAAGCGAGACCAGCGCACTAGCATCAGATGTTGTTTTTTACTGGGAAAAACGGCAACAGAAACACTCACCATGATCCAGACCGCGTACAAAGATGAGGCTCTGGGGAGATCACAGGTCTTCGAGTGGTATGGGCGCTTTAAGAGTGGTCAGATGTCCATCGAAGACTCGCCCCGCTCCGGCCGACCCTCCACCTCCCGCACAGAGGAAAATGTCCGCAAAATCGAAGCTGTGGTCATGGCCGATCGACGCAGGACCATCGACGAGATCGAGCATTTGACGGGGATCTCCTGGAGCTCCTGCCAGAGGATCCTTCGTGAGGATTTGGGCTTGAGGCGGGTCGCTGCCAAAATGGTCCCGCGCTTCTTAACCACGGAGCAGAAACAGGCTCGCGTGGACATGTGCCAGGAGCTGAAAAGGCAGCTGGAGGATGATGGAGGGCTGTTTGAGAAGATCATCACCGGAGACGAGATATGGTGCTATGGTTATGATCCGGAGACCAAGCAGCAGTCCACCCAACGGCGCCATCAGGGACCACCACGGCCGAAGAAAGCGCGTCAGGTCAGATCAGCGATCAAGACCATGCTGATCTGCTTTTTCGACATCAAAGGGATGGTCCACAGCGAGTTTGTGCCGCCGGGGCAAACCGTCAACCAGGACTTTTACCTGGAAGTGCTGCGGCGGCTCCAGGAGGCGGTCAGGCTGAAGCGGCCGGCGCTGTGGGAGAGCGGGGACTGGTGGCTCCATCATGACAACGCGCCAGCGCACAGGGCTCTGCGCGTAAAACAGTTCCTGATGAAAAACGGCATGGCCCTGCTGCCCCATCCGCTCTATTCCCCCGATTTAGCCCCGTGCGACTTCTTTCTATTCCCAAGAATGAAAAAGGCACTGAAGGGCCGGAGATTTGATGACGTGGAAGAGGTGCAAAAAAAATCGAAGCAAGCTCTGAAAAGGATCTTTACGCGCGAGTATGCCGACTGTTTTGAGCAATGGAAATCCCGGCTGCAGCGCTGTATTCAAGCCGAAGGAGAGTACTTTGAAGGTGACAGTTTTGATTAAATGTGAAAATAAAAAAATAAGAAGTTATAACCACTGTCCTGTTTCTTTTGGGTCCCCCCTCGTATAAATAAGCATTTTATCCTGGCGAAACCCGGAAGTCGCCTTGTCTTAGCACGGTCCGGGTCCTGATCCGCCAATGAAATTTCGAGGTGAGGAGGGGCGGGCTTAGCACAGGCAAAGCCAGCCCCCAGCTTCCTCTACACAGAGCGTACGCGCGTGCTCAGAATCAGAGTAGCATTTATTGTCATTATACAAAAATTACAACGAAATTTGGAGAGCTTCTCCTTCAGTGCAAATATAATACATTAAAAAAGAGCATAAATAATACATTAAAAAAAAAGTAACAGCAGCCTCAGTGGCAGGCATAAATATCATAGCATGAGTGACCAGGTCGTTGTAAATCCGACTTCAGGGTGGTGATGGCTCTCGGGAAGGAGCTCTTTTTCAGTCTGTTTGTTTTAGTTTTAATTCACCTGGAGCAACAGGTCAAACAGCTGGGCACCGGGGTGTGAACTGTCCTTAATTACCCCTTTTGACCAAACTGGTTCCTGGGCCAAATCGGAGCTAGCCCCAACTTTTGAACGGTTTTTTTTTTTTTTGTGTTCGCGCCAACCGCGGCCCTGGCTCTGGCTCCAAAAAACTTGGCTTTTGAGGCACCGCTTTGGAGGTAGGCCAGATCAGGCCGACGGATCAACTACGTCAGGCCCTGGGGTCACATCTCCTCCGGCAAAACATTTTTTATCAGAAAGCTACGGCGGAGCAGCATTTAATTTATTTTAATTTAGCCAAGAAATTGGTTTTAAGAATAAGCGGTGGTCTGATGAGGAGACCCGGGGCCTCCTGGTGCTGTGGTCTGCAGCAGAAGTTCAGGAGAAACTCGGCGGAGCGGCGCAGACCTCCTGTGAAGCGGCTCCTGCACGACTCCGTATCCTGGTAAGTTTCATTCATAAAGCACCGAGCTGTTAGCCTGCTGTGAATCTGAAGCCAGAACTGATCCAAACTCTGAAACGCAATAATTTGTGTTGATTCTGTTTCATAGAGCTGTTGGGTCGCAGTTCACCGGGGCGTCGCCGCAGCTCATCAGCCTTGTTAAGCTCGCCGGTACCGTTCAGCAGTTTATAAAGGCTACTGTTACTGTAATTAAATTAAGGCCGCCTCGATTTATTTTTGATTTTATGGCTGTAGATTTGTCCAAAAAAATTGCAAAATAGTGAGTAATTCTACCCCTTTTTTACAATATAAGTTCAACTTTCAGGTTTTCGCAGTTACTCAATATTGGTGTGTGGTTTTGATTGTGTAATAAAAGTTTAATTCCAGCAATTTCTAGTTAATTTATTTCCATGTCATAAAAATATTGTTCAGTGATAATGGGTATGAAAAATGAACGACAAAGAATTTAGAATGCAATTTTTTTTACAGAAAAATTGCGAAACAAGAAATTACAATAATGTGCACACACACAAAAAAAAATCAAATCAAACAAATATATACAAAAAGTGTCCATAGCATGTTTTGATGTTACACCATGCGGTTCTGCCAGGGGACACTTCCCTCTGCAGAGTTAAAAAAGGCACTGAATTTCTCCCGAACTTCATAGGCCTCTCTTCTTCCATGGTTTCCGCCCATCAGCAAGGTGTTCCCTTCTTTCCTCTGCATCCCTCAACCACCTCTGGTTATCTAAAGGGTTGCAGAGGACTTTGTGTAGGATGCAGGCAACACAACGTCAACAGTTTCAGGCTTTCAGTTGATTCTAGTGTAGAACACCTGCCACCTTGCTGCTAGGATGCCGAATGCAGGAGGAATCTGAGGAAATATGGAAAAAAAAAGTTATAGAAACTCCTAAATAATAGGTTTTAATAACATGAATAGGCTGTACAATGCTTTTTTAAAATTTAATTGTGTGTAACTAAGTTTGTTTCTGTGTCACAGCTGATGAATGTAAGAAGAGGTGGAAACAGTCAAGGGATGCTTATGTGACGCACAAGAGCAAAGAAACTCCGAGCGGATCTGCTGGTGGCAGCCAGAAAGAGTGGAGATCACCACATCGCCTCTCCTTCATAGATCCATACTTGCAGCCCAGAAGGTTGGTATTTTTAGTACATATATAGTCTGTCGAGTCACATTTAATTCTGTGAAATCAATTGACTAACAAAAAAAAAATTATTAATTTTTTTTTTTTTAGCACAAGCAGTACTCTCCAGCCAGAGGGGCAGGGAAGAAAGAGGCGGCAGGGCCGGGAATCCTCTTCATTCGCTGTGTCAGTGGAGCAGCAGCTCTTTGAAATAGTGACAGCAGAAAAAGTGAGCCCTCCCCTCCGTGTCCCCACCCGTGAGGAGGCCATGTGTTACTACTTACATAGTTTCATCCCAAGGGTAAATGCTTTGCCACTTGCCCTTCAAAATCAATTTCAAATTGAACTGCTCCACCTGATACAAAGTTTGGAGGAAGAGGCAAAGTCTTTACAACCCCGACCAACTTCAGGCACCTGGCAGCAGCAGAGAACCCAACAAACTGAGCCACCTTTTCAGGGATAGACACCAACCTCAAGGGGGCCAGCTCAAACAAAGCCTGCCTGAGCACTCAATCACTCTTCCCTGCCTACCCCCTGCCCCAGCAACCCCCCAACCCCCTGCCCCAGCACCACCATCCCCCGACAGAAGAACAAGCCCAGTCACAACATGGAGGTGTGAGGAGGCCATCTTATCTGCAGCAGCTGGAAGACCCCACAGCTCCTCCCTCATACAGAAATCTGTGACTGATGCTGTTTAGTGCCTGTAATTGTTTAGTTTAAGGTTTGCCGTGTGAAAGAAATATTTTTGGTTTACTTAGCTTTAGGTTAGTTTTGCCATAATATATTTATATTTGCTGTATTTATATTATTTTTGTTTTAATGTTTGTGAAATCAAACATTTAAAATAAATATTACAAAACCATCTGCTCTGTGTTATTTTGTTTTGTACGTGTGGATCACTGGGGTAATAATATATTAAAAATAATAATTATGATGTTAATTACCTCAGTGTAGCAACAAGACGCTGTTGCGGATTGATGGCCTCTCGGAAGTTTGTGGTCATTCTTGTAATATCAGCTCCAATAATGGACAGCAGTTCTTCCATCTTTGCAGCGTTCATCCTTAAATACTGGAGATGGCGGGCACTGTCATGATGATGGAAAACACCATGCTGCTTTCTTTTTAGATTTATAGGATGAACCCACAATCTCCTTCTTTGTCGTCGGAGCCTGTGCAGCAACAAGTAGAGAGCCAGAACTCTCCTTCTCTCCACAACAGCACGCACTAGGGAACATGAGGAGAAAATACCACATTTTTACTTATTTTTACATAATTGTAGCCTACAAAATCAGACAGATTAGTCCGTTTATACACTTATTTATGACAGAGCCAATAGCCTAGAGCTAAGGTTACATAAAAACAGTGGTGTAAACAATCTCTCCAATTCATTCGGTGTTTATAACCCCTATAGAATCATTAAAAACACACGCGCAATACATGTACAGACTTAAAAAAGGGTCATTATGTTATGACGTTATAAAACCGATTCTAAATATTGACTTACCCATGTTTAAAATGCTCTTTAAATGTGAAAAGCGAGAGCAGACGGATCCATCCGAGTACAGTCGATGTGTGACCAGCGCGGAGAGCGCAGGCAGCGGATACGCCTCCAATACGAACAGCCAAGCGCCTGCATGGAGATGTTCGCGGCGCGTGTGGCGCTTCCGCGTCCAGTGCGTTCCTGGCGTTAGTCAATGCGGCCTCGAGCATGCATTTACACTCTGTGTAGAGGAAGCTGGGGGCTGGCTTGGCCTGTGCTCATCCCGCCCCTCCTCACCTCGAAATTTCATTGGCGGATCAGGACCCGGGCCGTGCTAAGACAAAGCGACTTCGTCTTCCGGGTTTCGCCAGGATAAAATGCTGAGAGAGCTCACCGATGAAACTTTTTGAACTAAATATCTACTATTACATCACACTCTATGACAGTAAAGCCAAATTTACTCTAAAACAAGAAAAAAATCGAGTATCGCAGCTTTAAGTTCAGAGTGAGGTCAACAATTTCAACATTTTCAGATATAGTTATGTCATAAGTCGAATTGGTCTGCCGAGACGTGCCTTACGCCGTGTTTCCACGGCGCAAATTTTTCACACGATGACATTACATACAAAGTCAATGTAATTACGCGATTGTCGCTCAGTCTTGAGCGGCGAGCGTTTGCAGTGAAAATTCACTCTCCACTTGAGCTGATATAGTTGAACTTTTCAAGTGAATTTGCGCCAGGACAGCCTATCAGCGTGGAGGTCGTCACGCATGTGCTCACGTAGGGCTCCGACCACGAAAAACACCTGTTGGTGCACAGTTTCAGAGACCCCGAAGATGAAGGAGAAGCTGATTGTCGCCGTGACCGCTCACCCAGAGCTCTATGATGTCAACTGTCCTTTGTACAAGGACAGGAAGAAGAAGGAGCAGGCCTGGATGAACATCAGCCAAAATATTGGGATGTCAAGTAAGTGTTTTTGTCTTGCTTGTGTTGCATTGTATTGTATTTTACACTGATTGTCTGTTGCACAGTTGAAGTTACCGCTCCAGCATGGCTGGCTTTACTGGCATGACCCGTCTCGTTTGTTCAGCGATTAATTAAGGCAGCTGTTTAATCTTATTTGTTTCATGTGTGTTCTTGTTTTGCAGTCGAAAGGTGTAGAACAAAGTGGAAGAGCCTCAGGGACACGTACGCCAGAGAGAGGAAAAAGATTCCCAGGTGTGGGGCAGCAGCACGGACAGGAAAGAGGTGGAAGCACCTGGGGGTCCTTTCTTTCCTTGACCCCTTTATTGCTCCCCGTGACACCAGCGGGATGGAGGATTGGACCTCCCAGAGTATGGAGTCGGATGAGGAGGAAGAGACAGCAGGCCCGTCACACAGAGGTTTGTTTAAGAATACACAGATTGTGTTGGAGGATGCCTGTTGTGTTAATTTTATGCATTGTGTTTCTTTGACATACAGGAAGGGAGAGAGCAGAGAAGAGGATGCGGGAGGATGAGGACTCACGGCACTGGGAGATCCAGGACCTGCTCCTGCAGACAATGCGGGCCCTGCGGGACCTGACAGCTCATCCTCCCACACCAGCACCTCCGTGCAGCGAGGATCAGTTATTCCTCGACAGTCTAGCCCCTTCCCTGGAGAGATTGGATCCCCAAGTGAAGGCACGCGTGAAATTTCAAATACATAAAATTATTTATGACGCCAGCCGAGGAGCTTATTAGCTCGTGGGGAGCCAATCTCTGCAGGGAACAGGAAGGCTGTCGAGGAATACTGACCTCAAGGACCTGTCCCTGAGGTTCTTCCATTTTCTCATTGTAATTTTGTACTTTTATTTATAGCAATATTTAGAATTTTTTTCATGATGTTGTCTATATTATCTATATTATTCAGTTATGTTATGTACATATTTACATTTGAGATTCTAATACATTTCTTAAAATTGCATTACCTTTGCTGTCTTTTTTCATATCTCTTCAGACAATTATCAGACGAAAGATACATATGTGTAAAAAAAAATTATTGCAGGCCCTCTATATTATAGTTAATTTATCTTACACCTCTGCGGTGCGTGTTAAAATTATGTAATATAAAAGGATTTTTCATCATGATTGGATTTTTAGTTTTAGAGATGAGGTGCCGAAGCTGCAGAACTTTTTTTTTTTTTTTTTTTTTTTTTTTAAATGATAAACGGAGCGGAAAAGCCTTGTCACCCAAAAAAGCGTGCGGCTGGGGTCCCCTGTGGTCAGCTCCAGGCAGCAGATGGTCAGCAGGCAGCTGGAGGGAGCCAGAGCGGAGGGCCTGACCAAAGGCAGAGTTGGCCAGGATGCCACCATCGCTTGTCCTTCCATAGAAGAGACCACATCCGGCATGATCGGAGGCACACTGGTGACACCAACACGGAAGCTATAGGCGATGGTCCGGTATGAGTCACCAGTTGCCAGGTATCTGCAATGAAGAAAAAATAATATTTTAATATTTGCCCTATTCAGTGTTGCACAAGAATGGACGCTCACATTATCACAATTAAAGTTGTGACATTCCTACACACAGACAAGTACAGTTAGATATTTATGTTTGTTTGAATCACTGGGTTACACCGTAGTTATTGTGAAGCAGCATTTCTGGGCAGAGCATCCTGTCAGTCAAGTACCGGTTGGATCAAGCTCATTTTAAAAACTGCTAAAGGGAAACTCACCGGAGACAGATGGAAAGGTGCTCCGCAGCGAGAATGGAGCGCCGGTAGTTGGTATCCTGGCGGGAGATCCTGGCACCAACCCTCGCAGTTTTTTTGCGTATTTGTACCAGTGAGAAAACTCGAGCGTCTAGCGCAGCGCGAATGAATTTGCGTTCACCGCTTCTGGTGGAAACAGTGTTATGTGCACCATGTCTCAGATAATTGTTCACTGTCTGACCACACGCTTTGTAAACAGTCATTTGTCCCGAATGCGCTCTGGGACAGTGGTGTAGCAGGAAAATACATGATGATGTGAACACAGTGTGCACCATGTTTTTGTTTAAGAGAGTGTGCCAGTCTTTCCAACTTCCCAAAGAACCATGGAGAAGAGCACAGACCTCCGTGTCTGGAACCCTAAAGAGACACGCTGCCTTTTAGCGGCCTGGGCAGAGGATGGCGCCCAGCGCAAGCTGTTCGACTCATATCACAACCGGGCCGTTTATGAAGCGATCGCGAAGACGATGGAAAAGCACAGCTACAGCCGTAACTGGCTGCAGTGCCAAAAAGAAGAAAAGCCTCAGACTGAAATACAGAAATGCCAAAAACATCATGTTGGACTCCCTCACTAAGACTCTGCGTCCCGCCCAGAGGGCTCCGTGTTGCTGCAGATGCAGAGGGGCCAGCACCGGCACCAGAAGAAGCTTTTCGGGATGATGATGCAGCAGACTGTGGCTCTCTCAGCCGCCCAACGCTGCCAGGCACACGCATCTCCTTACCCTTCATGGTTCAGGCCCATACGAACACCCCAGCCTGACCTGGCTGCACCGGGACAGCCATCATTTTGGACAGTTCTCTGAGCAGCCACGCCTCACTCTGTCTGTCCTCTTCCCTTTGTTCTATCATCCATAACCTCCTCGCCGGGAACGAGACCCCAGTCTGACCACACGCCTCAGCAAGGACATGGACGCTGTTTTCATTGTTACTTTTGTGCACCGTGAATAACTGCTTTAAGTCTACATTGTTTCAGTTATAGATTTTCTGCACCGGTATTTAACGGTTTAGTTTTGAAGTATGAAGTATGAATAAAAATTCTGGGTAAAAAGCTTCACTGATCTTTCTGTCTGACCTTCTTTAACAACCGAGCACTCTCAGTGTGTGTAATACATCAACTCCTTAATGCTTAATGTAATGTCAGTGTTTCGTGTCCTTAATTTATGTTCAACAGCACCCAGGATCTACATCATTGGGGATAGCTGCGTTTGCCGTGGAGAAAACCGAGCGAGGGAAACAATCGGCACCAACCTGGATCTGAAAGCCCAGGTCCGGTGGTTCGGCTGGAGCAGCATGGGCTGGACAGACTTCGTCCCCTTCGTCTATCAGTGCCTTCAAGATAGACCAGTGCCAGACATCCTGGTGATCCACTGCGGCGGGAACGATCTCGGGATCATAGCAAGTGTGATGCTCGTGGTCATGATGAAAGCGGACTTGCAGGATCTCCACCGGCAGTTCCCTCGGATGAAGATCATCTTCTCCGCGATCACCTCGCGCCTCCACTGGGCGTCTGCACCCTCGCCGAAGATGGAAAAAGCCAGACGCTTCATCAACAGTGTCATGGCGACCTTTGTTCATGTGATTCATGGAGCCATGATACGCCATAATCACATACATATTAAATTTCCCAGCATTTTCTTGGATGACGGAGTTCATTTCAGCCCGTCAGGCAATGATATGTTTTTGCAAAACATTGCCCTGTGTTTGAGATTGAACATCAAGTAGGGGGATCCTGCATTTGAATTTCAGTGCACAATAAATCCCCTAGTCATAATGCAGAAACGAGCTGTGCGGATCATACACAAGGTTAGTTTTTTAGAACATACTCACAATCTTTTTATTCTGTCTAAGTTATTAAAATTCAATGATCTTGTGAAATATAACACACTAATTATTCTGTATAAAGCATTTAATAAAACATTGCCAAATAATATACAGAAGTTTTTCAAATTAAAAGAGACAGTTCATAATTTAAGAGGGTATGGAAATTTCAAAATACCAAAAACAAAATCTACCCGTAAACGTTTTTGTGTATCGGTATGTGGGGTTAAGATGTGGAACAACCTGGACACTCAACATAAGCAATGCCAAAATGTTCATAGATTCAAACTCCAATATAAACGTACAGTTTGGTTGCAGTATATAGAATATAGGTCTTGAATTCACATTAACATTACTGAGTGTGTTTTGTTGTTTCTTTAATAATCCGGGTATACTGTTCATTTCCACTGTTGGTATACTTGTACACAAGTCTGTATATGCTATCAGTTACCAATGGTAACGCCACCTTGTTTCAAATTTTTCGTTATGTAGATCCAAATCAATGAGTTATTAGTTTCCATGTGTATATACAACTACGGAAGTGAGAATTTTTTTTTTTTTTTCTGACTATATTATGTTAAGGATAATTGGGGGTGGGATTAAATAAGTTTTCTTCTTCCCACTCCGTTTCAGGCATAATGAAATCTTCTGTTATTCAGTTATTTGTTACATTGTTTATTGTTTTTGTTCATTTGTTTCCTTTCCTTTACCCTGTGCATTATTGTACAGCAATTGCCTGAAATGAACAAAATAAATGAAATGAATAAATGAAAAAAAAAAAAAATCAGTTCTGGGAATGATGGGGACCAGGAATTTTATTCTCTATCTGATGGAACATGTTAATATTTGGATTTGTTAGTTTTTGTTTCATGTGTTTTACAAATCTGTTTCCATCACACCAATATGATCTTTCACTGATCTTCCTCATTCACCCTCTTCTGTCCTTTTTCTACCCTTTCTAAAACCAGATGCTTTACCCCAACCACTCCATCTGATGGACACTTGTTTTGCATTTAGCAGCACAAGGCAAGATTACTAATGGCACTATTTGAACTGTTTGTGTCTCTGATATTTAATAAAGATGAGAAATTCAGAAATCAGCTTTAATTTTGTGAATATTTAATGTTAAGGTATCAGTAAACATTACATTTACTTAATTTGACCTAAAATAATTAGCATGTAGAAATTACAAGACAGTTTGCACATACACAATAAAATAGAATTAAGATACAGAATGATCAAGTTAGAGTAAGAAATGGTTTTTCAGTGTACAGTTCCATAAAAATTCTAACTGAAAAGGTTTGAAATATTTCAATTCACTTGAATATATTCAAGTTGCTGTGTTTTTAACACATGTTGACATGCTGATTGAAAATCTTTGGTGTTTTACATCAATATGTATTACCAAAAACATGAATATTCCTAAAATTCTGACTTAATGCTCTGTTTAAACATAATTATAGCATGGGCATAATTCAAAAATAGAAATATTTTGAGAAGTCAACATGGAAATTGAAGTTCATAGGAAGTTATCCACGTCTACTCAACATGTATCATTTTCTGAATCAACAAAATATTGCAGTCAAAGGGGAGCCCAAATTCAACGTGAAAGCTTTAAACCTGCTTGGAAATACGAACAATTGCAGAGGTTTTCAGTCATCACCAGATGGTGAACGTGTAGCGTTTAATTTTCACCACTAGGTGGCTCTCTTTGACCACCAGTTCAAGTCTTTAGTCCATGTTGAAACCGGCTGAGCCTCTCGCAAAAAGAGAACAACTTTTTGATGAGGCTGTGAACTTGAGTTTGAATGAAGTTGTATTCATGGTGTATACATATACTGAGGCGTACTCGTTTTGTATTTGTTGAATGACTCTGTCATCCATTTGAAAGGCTCCATCTCATAATCGGGCATCGATTGGTTTGGGCTCCACTTTAGCAGTCGGCGGGATCTTCATTCGAGGTTATGAACGATAGGAGAGAAATCGTTCACTGTCTTATCTCATCATTTCATCGCCTTTTGAGGTTTGCATTGACTTGTACACACAGCGGACTTGTCTTCCGTGATGTTTGAGCTTGTTATGTTCGCAGACTGTGATTTTATTGCTTGTTTGAGTTGAATTGATGTTCATGTGTGTGAGACCAGCAGCCAGCTAGCATTGCATCAGAGCATCGTGGTGGGTTTTAACTTGTGGCATTTTTTTTCGCTATTTCTGAGATTCAAATGTAACAACAGGCTGTAGTCTCGGGTTTTTCTACTAATGATAATGTGTGTGTGATACCTACCTCTCCACTGTTCAATTTGTATGCTTGTGTATTTGATCGAAGGTTATGCTTATATGTGATTACTTCCCCCTCTCTCTATTTTAATAATCACATTACAAAGTTTCCTTTTTCCCCTTTGTCACCCCCAGTCCTCCAACTAAAACATGTATGTAGTGAAGAGGACCTTGCCTCTGAGGAGCAGCACGAGGAGACGGACAAGGAACTCCAATCTGGACCAGGAGGAAACAGATCCTCCTCAGTTTGAAATAGAATTTGAGGATCAAGAACTTACTCCTCAGTTTGAAATAGAATTTGAGGATTCAGAACTCAAACAGCTTGAGGATGATAAGGAACTAGAAATTCCACAAGTTAAGGAGGAAGAAGGGGAACTGGACTTTCAAGATGTTAAAAAGGAAGAAGGGGATTCAGAAAATTCACAAATTGAAGAGGATTCAGAAAATACACAGGTCAAAGAGGAAGCGGATATCTTAGCCAATGAGAACAGTACGGTGCTCGCACTGAGGCAGGAGACTGATGCTCCTCTTCAAACGGTGAGTGACGACAAGCATAGCCAGAGTAACCCAAAACTAGAAGAAGAGTTTCACCGTAATACCTCTGTGCTGGCTCTGAATCATGAATAGAAAATAGGAAGTTGTGTTGTGACTGTGTCATAAACATTTTAGACAGTGTCCTGTTTGACTTGAAATATTTTTTTAATACACAAATATATTGTGAGTAAATAATTTGCTTTTATTTTACATTTGTCATCAGACGCAAGAATTGGCTGATAATAGGACTGCGCAGGATTGGCCACTGGAAGGCAAAAGTAAGTATAATTATGTGGAACATCATGCTGTCTCAAAAACTAAATCTATCCTTTTGTGATTTCAGCTGAAGATCTTTAATTTCAGAATGATAGCCACGATAGATTTCGTCAGATATAATTACATTCATTATAAAATCAGTGCACTCTAGAACCTGGTAAAATCTAGAAAAAAATTAAACAGATGTGCTTCAAATATTCAGTTCAGTAGCACACCAGCACAAGATTCTGTTTTTTCTTTATGAATTCCAGTTCATGTGGAAGGTTGTGCAGGTGTAATCACCTCATACCCTTGCCCACATTCTACCATGAATGATCAATGCAGTGTACCTCATGCTTATTTTCGCTGATGAATAAGCCTGCTGATCAATGGCATTTTGCGCTCAATCATGGCAGGGACGAAAAGGAAAAGGAATTTCACGGAGAGCGAAATTGAGGTGCTTGTTGGGGAGGTGGACGCCAGGAAAATTATATTATTTGGTCGTGTCAGTACTGGCGTCACTAACAAAAGAAAAACGAGTGAGTGGCAGCGCGTTGTCTCTGCTGTAAATAGCGTGAGCGCCACCGAGCGCTCTGTGGCAGAGGTGAAGAAGAAGTGGTGCGATATGAAGGTGGAGGCCAAGAAGAGATTGTCATGGCACCATCAAGACGCGCCTGCCACAGCTCGGGGCCAGATCATACCCGAGCCTACGCCGCTGGACACCAGAATCGCCTCCATCGTTGAGACAGCCAACATGTGTGACATGGCGTCGGAGAGGGAAGGAGAGACAGAATTGGCTGACACCACAGCGGAGACCGGTAAAGTACAGTTTTGTTTATTACGTGTATAAATATTTCAACAGGGACTTGTGAAAAGACTCAGTGAGCTTATGTGTTTTGTCCTCAGTCACTTTAGTCCTGGAAACAGTGGGCGACGTCGAGCTTCCCGGCCCATCGTGTTCTGGTACCGTGGTTGCGGGCCAGGCCCTCCCCAGCACCAGCGAACCCAGAACCAGCACGCCTGGCAACAGCGTGCCCAACACCAGCACGCTCTCCACCAGTGTGTCCAGTAGTGGCGCGTCCAGCACTGGCACATCCATCACCGGAGTGTCCAAAACCAGCGCGCCGAGCATCAGTGTGTCCAGTACTGGCGTGTCTTCCACTGGTGTGTCCCACACCAGTGCGCCCAGCATCAGCGTGTCCAGCACTAGCTCGCCCAGCACCAGTGCCCCCCGAGTGCATGTCGCACCCGGAAGCGGCCGGGTCTTGACCGACGCTGTCCTGCAAACGCAGAGGGACACAATCACTGCAATCAATGAAGTCCGAGACGAACTCCAGCAACTGCGTACAGTCATGAGCAATATATGTGATGTCCTGTCTGACGTTGCCGGCTACATTAAAGATGCTGTTAAAAAATGAAACATAGTTGCCTTAATACAAACGCTGCATGAGACCTTCAGAATCTAGGAGCCTGTTGAGACTCATTATGTTGGGTATGTGGGGTGAGGTGACAGCCTCTAAATGTTAATTCTTGTGCTGCCAAATATGTCATCATACAAGCGATGTGCAGAATTGGGGACATCCTCTTTGACCTTGTTGAGACCAACTTTTAAGTCTTTTTGCTGATGTGGTCACATTTCTGCAAGCAACATGACTTTTCCCTCCAATTGTTATGAAAATTGTGTGTGAAGTGATCATTGTGGGTGAGTGTTAAAGAAATTTTTCAGAAGGTGATTAGGTGGAATAATGTGTAGATCAGACTGAAAATCTCAAAAACTGAAGACACATTTTGTTGGAAGTTTTGAAGTTAAAAAAATGGTGTTTCATATCAAAATCAACTGTACTGTGACCAGCTGAAGCCAGGCCGTATTACTACAAAGGTATGCTCTGTGTCTGTAGATACAGTAACCATCTCATTCTGAGTTGGAACAAGCATTTAATTTTACTGTTTTTCTATAAATCAGGCTTATTGCAGAAGGTACTCCCACAATCAAAATGTCCTGTCCTGCTAATCAGCTTCTCTTGATCTGAAGGTGAGTTATGAGACATCAGCTGAAATCTCTCTTGATGTGACAGTATGAGGGTCACAGAAATAGCATTCTCAATTTATCTCGTTTTAGATTTTTATTTCTCACGATACTAGCTGAAGCCAATCAGAGTGATCACATTATAGATATGCATATAAAGGGTAGATGCTTTATAGTGGAGTCTTGAACTGTATCACTGGTGGCAATCTTGCTACAGGCAGCTGAACTGTGATACTGACGGTAGAGTGAATGATGTTCACAAAGCAAATACTCTTGTTTTACTGAAATAGTGACAGATTTAGTTTGCATTTATTTGAAGTTCACTCTAACTCCATGCTTTGTGCATTTGCATCGTTAAATCTCATGTCGGGTAAATAAGTTATATATTAAGTTACTCAGGGCTTCAGATGTAATAAATGTTACTTTTAAGTCCAAGATGTTAAAGACACTGCATTATAAAGTAAAAATATAAATATTATGAATAAAATAAAATGATTTCAATTAGTTGACTAAGCATGTAATAATTCACATTATTTTCTTAATAATGTTCATATATTATCAATATATATAAAATCTATCTGATTCTGTACCTGATTTTTTTTGTAGCCTACATCATGATTTTACAAATACTTGTGCTTGTGAATGAAACAGTTTTGTTATAATTATTCATAGGTATGCAGTGCCATAACTGCATCTCTGAAGTTTATAACAAACCAGACGTTTTGAAAATCGGTAGAAAACTGATCAAGTGGTTGTTGTTAAAGTGGACGAAGGCAAGTGCGGACCAGCGACGGACATCCGGTAGCGCGGGTGAGACGGGCTTCATATACATACATATCCATGGATCATATATGTAAACAGGAAGTGTCAGGAAGGCTGACGTCACACCGCAGTGCATTATGGGACTGGAGGACTACTGTCAGGTTGTTTACATCTGGCCACATTCCATTTCTGTCTTCGCCTCTTGCACCCTGAAAACATGGTTCGAACGTGCTGTGTCGTTCAATGCCGCAGCCGGTCACACGACCGCGCTGGGAAGAAAAACGCTGGGCTGCGGTTCTTTGAGTTTCCAGCGTGGAAGCGAGGCCAAGGAGCCCGGGTGTCTGAACTCACCAGGACTCGCAGAATGGCCTGGGTTGCTGCAGTCCGACGCTCTGACATCACTTTTAAGACCGTCGGTCGATACTACTTGGTGTGTTCACGACACTTTCAGACTGGTAAATTCAGATTTATGCTCGCCTTTAATCCAAATATGAGCCGAAGTCTGTGATTTTTTTTGTTTTGTTTGTTTTTTGTCACATAGTAGGCTGTTAGCATGAGCTAAGCTATCTGAAAGCAGAAAGGGAAGGTTAAACAGCAAGCTTTTCCTCTGTGTGTGTGTGTGTGTTCTTGTATTTCTATCCTTGTCGGGGCCAAATGTCCCCACAAGGATAGCAAAACGTGGAACAACGTGCCTTGTGGGGACCTTTTTCCGGTTCTAAGTAGGAGAAACAGTGTTTTCTTGACCATGTTGTTGTTACTGAAAAAAGTAAAAGTGCAAAAACATTTCTTTAGGGTTAGGCTTTGTTGTGGTGTGGGTTAGGGTTAGGGTAAGGGTCAGGGTTAGGGGCTAGACATGAATGGGAGTCAATGGACGGTCCCCACAAGGATAGAAATACAAGACTGAGCGTGTGTGTGTGTGTGTGTGTGTGTTTTTCAGGGAGACCTGCATATGAAATGAATGAAACTCATCCAGACTGGGCTCCCTCGTTGCATCTCGGACACACGGACGTGAAAACAGCAAATTATGACAGATATTATCGGAGGATGGTACGGGACGGTGCAACACCAGCCACCATTCAAGCTGTTGAGCCTGAGGATGGAGCAGCTCGGAACACATCGCAGATGCCTGCTGTCGATGGGGATCCACAGCAAAACTGCATTGTAGAGATTCAGCAGTGTGTGAGTCGAGGTCTACTCCCACTACAAGCAGACACACACAGTTAAATATCTGAGAGGTGTCAGGAGAGAAATAAGTTAAATTGCAACAGAGAAGACTGGAGAATTAGTTTCTGCCAAAAATTCTATATATATTTCTTATTACTGTCTCATAACAAACTTTCCTCTCTTTCCCCTTTGTCGCTGTCAGGCCTCCAGCAACGTGTTTGTATTGAAAGGGATGTTTTCTCTGAGGAGGAACTGTGGAAAACAGGAAGGGAACTCCAGTCTGGACCAGGAGGAACCAGATTCCTCTCAGATTAAAGAGGAATACGAGGAACCAGAACTCCCACAGATTAAAGAGGACCCAGAGGAACTAGAACTTCCAGAGATCAAAGTAGAACACGAGGGACTTGGATACCTACAAATTAAAGAGGAAGTGGAGGAACTAGAACTTCCGCAGATTAGAGAGGAGGAAACGGAGGAACTACAACCACAGATTAAAGTAGAAGATGTGGAATTTGAAGTTTTGCAGGGTAAAGAGGAGGACGGGGAACCGGGAGAGGAGGAAATCTACACTTGTGAGGACACAAAACAGGAGGATGGAACATTTCTTGAAATTGTGACTGATGAGAAAAGTGGCCAGAGTTACTCAAAACCAGATGACCAGGAGTTTCACCTTGGTAACACTGTGTCAGCTGTGAGTCACAAATATCAGAGAATCTGTGAAGACTCAGGATCACAAAGAAATGCAGACCTCCCATTGAACAATGGAGTTCAGGTAAATGAGGGGAGTCATGTTTGTGACCTATGTCACAAACATTTCAGCCACAGTCGTAATTTAACAGAACACAAGAGAATTCACTCGGGTGAGAAGCCTTTTTCTTGTGAATCATGTGGGAAACGATTCAAAGGCAAAAGTAATTTGAGGAAGCACAGGAGACTTCACACAGGTGAGAGGCCATATCCTTGTCAACTCTGTGAAAAAAGTTTCTGTCGTAGTGATCATTTAACGCTCCACATGAGGAGTCACACAGGCGAGAAGCCTTTTTCTTGTCAATCATGCAAGAAAAGTTTTGCAGGCAAATGTCAGTTGACTGTCCACATGAGGAGTCACACAGGTGAGAGGCCTTTTTCTTGTAAAACATGCGGGAAGCGTTTCTTTCAGAGCCGTCATTTGAAAGTCCACATGAGGACACACGCAGATAAATCGCATTCCTGCAAGATATGTGAGAAACGTTTCAGTAACAGCAGCCAACTGAGTGTCCACAGGAAGGCTCACAAAACTGAGAAGCGTTATCCTTGTAAACTCTGCGGCAAAAGTTTCACTCGACGCGGCTCCGTGAAAATCCACATGAGGACTCACACGGCTGAGAAATTTCATTGTAAAACGTGTGGCAAAAGCTTCATTCACCGCGGTTCGCTGAATGTCCACATGAGGACACACACAGGCGAGAAGCCTTATTCCTGTGAGACGTGCGGGAAACGATTTAAGGACAACAGCAGTATGACGAAGCACAACAAGACCCACACAGGTGAGAAGCCGCATCGTTGTGACCTGTGCGGGAAAAGTTTCACCCGCCGTAATTCTGTGGCGGTCCATATGAGGACGCACACAGGTGAAAAGCCTTATTCATGTGAAACGTGTGAGAAACGATTCGCGACCGGTAGCATGTTGACGAAGCACAAGAGGATTCACACAGGTGAGAAGCCAAAATCTGGCAGTAATTTGTGAGTTCAGAAGTTACGAAATCTGGTAATTTGCTTGATAAATGGTTAAATGTCTCATGTAATCCAGGATTAACATCCATCATTCATTCTTTAAGGAATATGCACAAAAATTGAATGAATAACAGACAATCCAGTGTTGTATATTTTTCACAAGCACAATATGACAAAAAAACTTAATCTTTCATTTAATTCATACTAATAATAAAAATAAATTCAGCTTCTAAAAGGATTCCTGAGGGGAGAATGTTTCTAAGCCTGAAATGACGGTTTTAATCGGTAATCCAAAGATTTTTGTATGCAAAACATCTTGTATCATCAAATAAAAAGGTTGGTTGTAAATTCAGTGAGTAATAGTTTTGTGTGAATTTCTCTGTCAATTTTGTCATTTGTGTTTTGTGAGTG
The DNA here is from genome assembly GCF_902148845.1 of Salarias fasciatus. Taxonomy (NCBI): domain Eukaryota; kingdom Metazoa; phylum Chordata; class Actinopteri; order Blenniiformes; family Blenniidae; genus Salarias; species Salarias fasciatus. Next base: position 8,513,614 of record NW_021941229.1, on the reverse strand, counting down.
AAAACATTTTAGAGATTTAAATTAGACTGAATGAAATACTTTTGTCTCTGGCTGGGCTGCTTTAACTCTGGTCGTGCAGGGACGCTTGTCCTGCATGGTTTCGGTCTCTCCTGGTTGCAGCACACCTGAGTGCAATGAGAACTCATTACTGACCTTCTTTACAGGCTCGATGGAGACATCAACGTCAAATGTTGCGTTCAGCTCAGCCAGGAAGGTGAAGATGTCCTCAGATAAGCAGACCAGGCTGCTGTCTGATTCAATGAGGTTCATAAAAAAAAAAAAAATCTGACAAAGTCACCTGAAACTGAGGACACAGATTTGACAGACAGCTTCAAATCTGAGATGTCGTGATCTTGTTATTGTCCTTACGCAGTCAAGCCTTAAAGTGGATGAATCCATAGACATCGTGTAAGTAAACACCACGTTGAGGGTGGAGAGGCGTGCCTAAAGCGCCGCCATCTTACCGAGGTGGACTGGAGCCACAGCAGTGCATGTGCATCTACGGAGGCTTTCTTTCATCTTAAAGTAGAATTATTCACTGAATTTTACGCCGATTTCCAAACGGTTTGATTTGTTAAAGGCGTCACGTGTGGCTATGACACAGGATGCTTGAATGTTTTAAAAACAAAATCCACCATAATATAACTGGAAAAGATGCCGGATTTTTTGCCTCTTTTATGGATGTTCTAATTAAACCAGATACTGTAAAATCACTTTTCATTGGCAACGTGAAAATGAAGAATATGGAGAGAGCTGCTTGTAAATAGTGAAAGAAAACCCAGACAGGGCAGATTGAATTCCTTCCCTCAGCCTCCAGTTTTTTCACATAAAATACAGCTCACTTCACATTAACATGTTACTGCTACTTACAGCAGACTTACTGGAGAAATAACTGACTTTTAGGCTAAAATACATTAAATACACAAATTCCTTAGTCCTGCTGATCATGTTTGTAACAAACCATGAAAATTATCCATCTTAAAGCTGACATGAAATCATCACATTATTCATTCTGATACATTTTGAGCTTTAAGATATTGTTTTACTCTGTTTTAGGTTTTTTTTCTTTTTTTTTTTTTTTTTGGGGGGGGGGGGGGGGGGGGGTTAAAATTGTAAAAATTGCAGCTTTTATTTTCCCCAAAGGTAGCTGACTTCAGTGGATGCTAAACCTGATCAAAAGAAGATGCTGAGAAGAAGACTGGAGGAAGATCAGACTAAATCTGGAAGAGAGAAAGTGATGCTGGACACCATGGCAGAACAAAACGTCATTGATAAACCAGTATTTTATTGTTCTAGTAGTTTATAGTAGTTTGTAGATATGCAGATGGTTTTAATGAGACAGATGTTGCATCTGAGGCTTTACTGTTTATGGTATTTGTTATGTTTGAACTCAGTATGAATCAAAATAAAATGTAATATAATTAATATGGAAACAGTAATACTGTGATGATTAAAAGACAATAATGGCAATAATGGTCATAATTGTGATGATTAAAATGTAAATATAATATTAATTATAATTGTGATAATAATAGATATAACAATGCAAAATAATAATGATGATGATCACAATCATACAATAATATCAATAACAATCAGGTACAAACCAATTCTCTCAATAAAAAACCTCAAACAGGCTGAACAGTTTATGAGTTCATTTCATTTTGTTTATGTCTGTGTGTCCTCCATGTCTGATGTTTATAATAAACTAGAATAGATTGAAAACGGATCGATTTATGAACACTTCTGTGGTGAAACGCACCAATGTTCTGTGGAAGCACGGTCCACCACGGCAAGATGGCCGCCACGCAGGCACGTCGGCGTGTTCCGGGTACGGATCAGGTGCTGAGATTTCCTCAGTGTGCTTTGGAAGCGAGGTCCACCACGGCAAGATGGCCGCCACGCAGGCACGTCGGCTCCAATCCACAGCAGCGTGAATCCGGCGTCTACGTACATGACGCATGGGGTTGAAAAACCGCAATGCACTGTGGGCTTTTCGGGCTGTCGAAGCGTTTGTTCACTCCAGTTACGTGCGAGATGCTGCGCTCGTTTTCTTCTTTTGTTTTTTTTGTGTGGCGACTTTTTACAAATTAGTAACATGGTGCAATCGTGCTGTGTAACTACGTGCTGCAGTCGTTCCCACGATCGCCACGGTAAAAAAAACGAAGGGGTGAGATTTTTCTCATTTCCAACATGGAAGCAAAAGCAGGGACCTCTGATACGCGAGCTAACAAAGAGACGCCGAATAGCCTGGGTAGCAGCCGTGAAACGACCAAACATCACTTTCTACGCCATCACCCGACACATGATGGTGTGTTCACGGCATTTTCTGACTGGTAAGTTCTGTTGTATTACTACCGTGTTGCAGCGTTAGTAGTGTTATGCTGTTGTAGCATTTAGTTTGGTTGCTAGCGTTAGCCAAGCTAGCTCAGGGCAAAGCAATCTCTCTCTCTCTCTTTCCTCCACTTACTTATCGATTACTTTTGAGTTTATATCATAATTGTCCTCACTCGTAGGAGACTGACTTTGAGAGTACATTCCAGCTGACCTCAATTTAAAGGTAATAATGGGCGTGTGTGTGTTTCAGGGAGACCTGCATATGAAATGAATGAAACTCATCCAGACTGGGCTCCCTCGTTGCATCTCGGACACACGGACGTGAAAACAGCAAATTATGACAGATATTATCGGAGGATGATACGGAACGGTGCAACACCAGCCACCATTCAAGCTGTTGAGCCTGAGGATGGAGCAGCTCGGAACACATCGCAGATGCCTGCTGTCGATGGGGATCCACAGCAGAACTGCATTGTAGAGATTCAGCAGTGTGTGAGTCGAGATCTACTCCCACTACAAGCAGACACACACAGAGCGGATATGTTATTCTTATCTTAATGAGGATAAAAACAGTAGAAATGTTCACTTGAAATAAGTTAAATTGTAGCAAAGAAGACTTTAGAATTGCTCTCTGCCAAAAATATGTTTTTTTATTATTATCCCATAACAAACTTTCCTCTCTTTCCCCTTTGTCACTGTCAGGCCTCCAACAACGTGTTTGTATTGAAAGGGATGTTTTCTCTGAGGAGCAACTGTGGAAACCAGAAAGGGAACTCCAGTCTGGACCAGGAGGAACCAGACTCCTCTCAGATTAAAGAGGAATACGAGGAACCAGAACTCGGACAGATTAAAGAGGAACACGAGGAACCAGACTCCTCTCAGATTAAAGAGGAATACGAGGAACCAGAACTCCGACAGATTAAAGAGGAACACGAGGAACCGGAACTCCGACAGATTAAAGAGGAACCAGAGGAACTAGAGCTTCCAGAGATCAAAGTAGAACACGAGGGACTTGGTTGGATACCTACAAATTAAAGAGGAACATGAGGAACCAGAACTCTGACGGATTACAGAGGAAGTGGAGGAACTAGAACTTCCGCAGATTAAAGAATAGGAAAAGGAGGAACTCCAACCACAGATTAAAGTTGAAGATGTGGAATTTGAAGTTTTGCAGGGTAAAGAGGAGGACGGGGAACCGCGAGAGGAGGAAATCTACACCTGTGAGGACACAAAACAGGAGGATGGGACATTTCTTGAAATTGTGACTAATGAGAAAAGTGGCCAGAGTTACTCAAAACCAGATGACCAGGAGTTTCACCTTGGTAACACTGTGTCAGCTGTGATTCAGAGATAAATTGTTGAACGTCTCATATAATCAGCATCAACATTCATTGTTAATTCAGGTGAGAAGCCAAAATCTGGCAATAATTTGAGTTCAGAAGTTATGAAATCTGGTAATTTGCTTGATAAATGGTTAAATATCTCATGTAATCCAGGATTAACATCCATCATTAATTCTTGAAGGAATATGCACAAAAATGGAATGGATAACAGGCAATCCAGTGTTGTATATTTTTCACAAGCACAATATGACAAAAAAAGCTTAATCTTTCATTTAATTCATACTAATAATAGAAATAATTTCAGCTTCTTAAAGGATTCCTGAGAGGAGAATGTTTCTAAGCCTGAAATGACGGTTTTAATCTGTAATCCAAAGATTTTTGTATACAAAAGCATCTTGCATCAAATAAAAAGAAGTTTGGTTGTAAATTCAGTGAGTAATGGTTTTATTTGTGTGTATTTCTCTGTCAATTTTGTCATTTGTGTTTTGTGAGTGAAAACATTTTAGAGATTTAAATTAGACTGAATGAAATACTTTTGTCTCTGGCTGGGCTGCTTTAACGCTGGTCGTGCAGGGACGCTTGTCCTGCATGGTTTTGGTTTCTCCTGGTTGCAGTACACCTGAGTGCAATGAGAACTCACTACTGACCTTCTTTACAGGCTCGATGGAGACGTCAACGTCAAATGTTGCGTTCAGCTCAGCCAGGAAGATGGAGATGTCCTCAGATATACCGACCAGGCTGCTGTCTGATTCAGTGAGGTTCAAAGAAAAAAAAATCTGACAAAGTCACCTGAAACTGAGGACACATATTTGACAGACAGCTTTTTTTGGTGAAAGTTTGACATCTGACTCATGCTATAAAACAGGTAAAATGACTGGAGGATTATTGTTGGAAGCCTTAGTGAAATTCGCAGCCACTTCGGTTCTCACTGGGGTCTCCTGCTTGGAGGAGGGATTACTGTAAATAAGTTTGCTCCACAGGTGAAGACTGGAGGAGCTCAAAAACTGCTTCTGACTTAGAACACTCAGTAAACCTCTTCCTGTGGACCTCAGGGTCTGGATCTTTCATAATCAGCAAATAAATCTGAGATGTGACCTTGTTTTTGTCCTTATGCAGTCGAGCCTTAAGTCCATGTTTAGAGTCAGATTTATGGATTGATTTGATTCCAAAATGCATTTAAGATCCCTCATCCAATGGCTTTATTAACCCCGAATAAAAAAAAAAACAAAGTGAAGCCGAAAAATTATGAAATGTATTTGTCTTCTTTATTATTGGTCCAATATATCTGGAAAAAAAAAAATCATTTGTGGTAAAGATAAATTGCATCAAAACAACATCAATATACAGGCTTCTTTATAATTACAACAAAATGTTATTAACATCCAAATGTACAATCAGGACTCTAAACGTAAACAGTACACACTGAAGAGGAACCGAAATATTAAAAAAAAAAAAAAAAAAGTAAAAGAAGGACTCGTGCCAGATTCACACATTCAGAAGTCGTCTGAGTGGTAAGCTTATTTTTTGCTGGGTTTGTCCTTACATCTGTTAAAAAAAAATAAAAGAAAAAAAGTTTGTTTTCATGTGTGAATCTACGCAGGGAAGACATAGGGAAAAGATGGGAACATTTGGCTTAGAAACAAAAGAAAAAAAAAATCTCCCCTCGATATCAGCTTTGCAGATGATCCCTTTACTTATATTTCTGCATGTTCTGAACTCTCCACTGTTTTTTTTCAGGCAGCTGAAAGAAAACTAACATTTGATTTAGTTATTTTGTTTCCAGACACGTCTACGGATATAGTGCAAAGTAAATCAGCAGGCACACAGTATAGGAGGGAGCTTTTACAATGGCTATTATTAAAGAGTACACTCAGCTCATTCAACAAATATCTACTGTCAGGGCTCTGATGTGTATTAACATTTCAAACTCGTCACCTTTGGGTCAACGCACAGCTCCAGTCCCTTCTATAAACTGTGTGATTGGAATATTTATGTGCTCCCTCAACAACAAGCCGAGGCTTGCTGTGTACAAAAATAGATTCACCAATAGTTAATAGTTATGTACATTTCAGTTTTAGTCTAAATGATCCCAAAACTGGCTACTTCATGGACACCAAACTCTCATCTACAGATGCACCAATGGATGAGTTTTTTTTTTCTTTTTTAATATATCAAATTGCAAATTTCACAGTATTTGGCTGTAAACAAAAAAGTACCAATCTGACCATGTAAACAGAAAAGGAAGGTTTTGTCTTACCAGATTTTGTGTTGTGTTTGCTACATGACCTTTTCTTGATTATTTCAAGTCATTAAACTAAAATGCACTTGGGTTACAGACAACATAAGTAAAGGAAAATGCGTAAATAAAGTCAAAGAGCTTATACAGTCTTCAGCTTTGTTTTCACACAGAATAAAAGAATTCCTTTGGTGAATGTGATATTTTATTCCATTACACTAATGGAGCAATTTCCCTTCTTAGCATTAGTGCATCTGTAGAATCGAACAAGTAGCTGCCTCAAGACTGAACCACAGCCACATGGAGAGCTTTTCTCCTTCTAGTTTCAGAACGGCTGAATGCCAACACAATATTTTCTTCACGTGTCACCTTATTGATTAGAGATATGAACAAATGTAGCTGCATCATGCTGTTAAAGCTCAAAGGCAAAAAAGGAAAAGACAAAGATCAGGATGGAGAAAAAGTCCCCTTGGTCATGAGAAGCAGAGGTTTTGGTGTTCCTGACAATTATATTTGTAGGATGAGAAAAAAACAAGTTCCCTGACTACATGAATATATAATGTCAGTAGCCATGTGATACCACTTTGTACCACAGGGTGGCAGACGGAATCACTCCGATGTTTGATTCTTCCAGGAGCAAAAGGTAACAGGTGGAAAAACTGCTTGACCGATAATGACGTGAAACTTAAACAAAAAAATAAAAATAAAAACTTAAATTCCCAAAAATATCTGAGACCGCAATTACATGGTTTAAAATGAAAGCTCCACCATTGTTGTCACTGTCCATCTACTATGGACGCAGCGTGCACGTGCACCAGCAGCACTCCTGCCATCTACTCGGCGTGTTTTCGAACAGTTGTGTTTTACCCCTTTCACACAGATTTTACACGCTTTCAAAAAGTCCTGTTTTTGCCAGCCGTTTTCAGAACGGACACCCAAAACGCAACAAATGCTTTGAGTCTTCACTTGAGCGCCGTCGTGTAAACGGGGCCAGAGGGGAACAAAAAAAAAAAACACGTCAGCCCAATCCACAAGTCTCTGTTATTCAATCTCACTTAAATTTAACAGTTTTCCGATAAAAGATCAGTAAAGAAACTGGTACTGAGAAGAAGTGTCCCTGGCATCGCTGGTCAGGTTCGGCTACTTTCTGCTGAGAAAAATGAGGTAGCAATGCAACGAAGGATGGGGACGAATCAGTTGGCCAACCAGAACCAAAAGGGTCTCAGTAGGGGAAATGAGAACAGTGAGGCCTTAGGGAGCAGATCTTTCAGAGGGGGTTTCTACAATAAAACAAGGTTTCATCAGCAGCAACGAATAAGAAGCAAATTATGATGACAAATCAATGCTGCCTGTCCGTTTTCCCATTTTTGAAAAATGCTTCCCACGATTTCTTTTGAGCTGTTTGTGTAATTCTCTCTTGGACGCCACTTAATTCCAACTTTATTTTCATGCATTCACAAAAACAAAGACGCTTTTATGATCACTTGGCATGAGAGAGAAAATTCATCTCATCTAAGCCCTTCTGGATGTCCAGAGTGGACCATGTGATCAGAAACAGATCTGTCAGAGGTTGAGGATTCTGGGTCTTTCTCAGGTACTCAGTTTTATTGTAACAGCATCACAGAAATTCCCATAATGCTTCTGGTTGAAGATGGGGACTTGCCAGGAGACATCCTGGAATTAAAATCTGCAAGTTCCTGGTGCAGCTTAGGATATTTTCAATATGCAGAGTTTACAAAAGCAGAACACTGCAAACACATGACACCCTGTCTTCTTTGTTGTTTCATCATCTGCACGCTTCACAAGATGTTTGTGCTCTGTGCGGCATCCAGTCTGTCCTCAATCCCACTGAGCTTGCAAGATATTCGATCTGCAAATGTTTTACTCCTGTATTTTTCCTTTTCGTGTTGGACTGAGACAAACTGGATGTCAATCAGCTCCATCTTTAGCATACAGTGGGTGGACACACCTGCCAATAGCACCGTTGAAGTCATGTTAGAATCTTGAGTTTCCTCCAATTCTGTCTCTCAGCCCAAGTCGTCATCATTGAACGCAGCTCCGCCTCCTGCTTGTAAATGCACTTCCTGTTTTTTTTTTTTGCTTTTTGTTTGTAATCCTACACAGATCAAGCTCCATTCATCTCCATTAAACAACTGCAATGGGAAACGCAGGAACGACAGCCTAAATCCGGCCTAGAATAACAGTTGTGGTGTTTTAGTGTAAGCGCTGTAGCTTTTTATGGCAATGAAAAATGATACCATGAGTCCCGTTTCAGCAGTGAGTTTTAGTTTGAACATTTCTGAGGCTTTCACATCCCAACGAGAGAGAGAGAGAGAAAAAAAAACATCATCAAGAAAGTTCTGAAAACGTAACAAACTTGAGATGCTCTGAACTCGTATATTAGAGCGAAATCTGCCTGTAAAAGCATTAATAGCTTTTTTTTTTTTTTTTCCAACCTTCACATTTTGTCTCAATGTGAAAATGGGAGACAGGAAACACACCTGTCCAAAACCACTTTTAAATAAACATAAGCAGCATTGGCAACTGACTGTTAACTGGAAAAAAATGAAGTAGAAAAAGTTAATAGGAACAACACTGGAAAACAAAACAAAACAAAAAAAAAGAGCTGTACATCGTAGGTTTTTCCTCCTTCCTGGATGTCCGCCAGTAAGCCGTTCGTTACCTCATTGCTGGTCCCCTCTCTGACAGAGACGAGTTCCTGTAGCGGTCACAATCCGCCGCCCGACTGGACTTTTCTTCTTGGTTTCTGTGTTGTTTTTTTTTTTCCTTGGCATGAGAGAGCGTGTTGAAGAAGAGCGGGAGGCAGGTGTTTCAGTTCGTCTCGCTCGTTTTGTCCTCAGTCTGTTTGTCCTGGAGCAGAGCTATGAGGGACTCCCACGCCGCCTGGCACTGCGGGACGGCGATGGACGAGGAGCCGGGACGCCGAGGAGGAGGCGAGAAGGAGGAGACGGGGAAAATCAGTCACAGTCATGCTGAGATAGAACTGACACCATCCCAGGCACGCGCTTTCCCGTCTCTGTACCTTTTCATAGTGGCTGATGTTTTTGTCGGCCATGCCGGTGAGGAGCTGCTTGAAGTCCTGTCTCTTGTTGCTCTGCCAGCGCTCCCAGTCCGCCTTCAGGTCGGCGTTGAAGCACTCCACCTTGTCCTGACACTTCTCCACCTCCGCCGGGATCTGCGGCGACACAGAGGACAGCTACAGCTACGGGAGCCTCTAAGGGACAGAAAGCACAGCTACGCATGGCGGGAGTGGAGTGGAGTGGAGGAGTGGGGCTGTGGTGAGAGACAATGACGAGACAGCAGAGTTCCACGCAGGTTCTCGGGAGGCTTACAGGCGTTCTGTCTTCTTGTCTGCGCAACACCGCTGCTTCCAGGCGGCCTTCGTACTCCGCTTGACTTTGGTCTCGTTTCCTCAGAACGTTCTAGGATCAAATAACCAAACAGCAACCGTTTCATTTTGAACAGTGACGCTTAATGTTGGCATTAGAATACTATAAAACACAAAGAGACGTGCTGAATAAGGAGTTTGGGGAGGAGAGGATGTGACACAAGCAGAATCTCAGAGTTCACTTCCTCTATTCAGGGTTAAAGGATGATGGAAAACAAGCATTTTTAGAAGGCGATAGAAAACGAATGGGTTCATCCTTCATTCAACTGGATGAATTCCCCTGGAAGCGTGAGGCACATCCTGGACTGGGATGGTTAAATATCAAATATACTTGCATGCTAGGCACAAAAAGGAAAAAAAAAAAAAGAAACCAAGCCTGCCAACTTTCCTCAGCCTGGATGGATCCCAACACTTTCTGCTCATCAGTTATTCCAACTCTTCTCCGAACATTTACCCTTCTCTTACTTCAACACATGCCACTTAGTCTTTTGTGTCAATATTGAAGCACAACATTGACGCCTTTCCCCAGTAAACATTTAGACCGTTCTCGTCATTGCCTTGGATTGTCGTTGCTGATCAGTCTGCAGTGATCTGGAATCTGCTGCTTTACCTTCATGGACTCGATGTAGAGGACGTACTCCCTCAGAACGGGCAGGAAGTCCTGGCTCATGTTCTCGCTGAGGTCGTCCAGCGCGCCGCAGCACGTGGTTATGCTGCCGGCCACGGCCTCCAGGGGGCGCTGCAGCTCCTCCTCCGACCCCGCCCAGCTGGAGTAGACGGTGCCGTACTCACGCAGCTCGGTCAGGTACTCTAGTAAGAAGATGGGGGAGAGGATCAACAACTTTTCTAGATTTCTTTCTAAAGAATAACGCTGCAAACTTTCTGCCATCACAGCGATGACCTGCCACCTTGTAGCCGCTCGTTACATAAACATCCTTGAATCTCCACCTTATCTGGACGACATGGAAACTGCGGCTGGGCCAAACAGATGGCGACGAGGAGCGGCTCGCACGGCGGTGGATGACGGGTGTTTGCAGAACGGCTCGTCATGCATGGGCTAAGCCTGCCGTTATCAAACCAAAGGTCTGCGGGTTGTTTCTCCAAACAGAGCGGCCTCCACGGTCAACAGAGCTGATAACTCGCATGAGCTGCAGGTAAATACGTCGCCGCGCACGTGACCGGCAGGACAACGGCGCACACAGGAGGGAAGAGAGGCCGGCTCGGTACCTGACTGCTCCTTGATGATCCGCTGAGCGATGCGGTCGATCGTTCCCAGTTTCTGGCTGAAGGTGTCCAGATACTCCCCCATGGCGCAGAACTCGGGTGGCCGCGCCCGCAGCTTGTAGCCCCCGGCCACGTGCTTCACCGACTCGCCCACTTTGGTCAGGAGGGCCAGACCCTGACGTTTGTTTAGGTCCTGCAGAACGGCGTCAAGATGTAAGACTATTGACAAACTCACAGAGCTTATTGTCTTATTTCTCAATCTATTTATTTTCATACGGAATGAACAAGATTCAAGATCAATCCAGTCGATTGTCCACTCCCTGGATCGTCGTCTTACCTTTGCAGAAAGGAAAGCGTTTAAATGAGGGTTGAAGGAGAGGACGGGGTGGTCGGCGACCCGCTTGAGGAACTTGTCCAGGGCTTTCATCCTGGTCTCAACGAACTCCTCCGAGAAGCGGTCCACCACACCTTTCATGACAAACTTCTCTGGCAGTGGCTGCAGGCGAGGAGCGGTGGGAGGACATCAGTCACGACGCCATGAAAAAGAAAAGAGACGGCGTGGCTGAACTCACGGGGATGAGGTGGGTGGGCTGACTGTCTTCCAGCTTGATCCTCAGCCAGTCGAAGTCCTGGTAACGCCGCCGAACGCAGTACTCCGGCAAATCGAACTCTATCCGAGACGTCTGGAGAGGGAAAACAAAACAAGGTCCTCTTCAAATTGAATACAGTACCTTTGGCTAAAAACAAAGCAGCGCCTCTACATTTTTTGACAAAACAACAGTCAGACCCAGACCTTGGTGGAGACTCTGTAGGTGATGTAGGTCTCCATGGTGGAGACGTGCTTCTTGGGGTCGTCGACGGTGACAAACAGGTCCTTGGTTTCCGTGGAGGCGTAGGGGTCCCGGGCGTCCGCCTCCAGGTCGTCGTCCAGCTGCAGCCTGCTGAGCAGCAGCTGCGGCGCGGAGGCGGGGCTGGACGTGTCCACTGGCGTGCCGTTGGTCAGGCCCGGCTCCTGCTGGAAGCCGCAGAAAGCTGTAAACAAAGGGCTGGAGAGACGGGCTGGTGGAGCCGTCCGTCTGTCAAAGAGGCTCTTGTTCAGGCTGCGCGTCACACACACACACTCACACACACCATCCCCAACAATGACTTCTCCACAGTGTGAATAAGGCGCTGTACTTCAGGTGTATTTATTTAAAGATATTTCTTTAGAAGTTTTGAAGTATTGTAAGGACCTGGGTGTTGGACGTGAACGTTCTGTCTGCATAAAGGTAAGCCATTAAAAGGGTCAAACATAAACCAAGAGTGACACAGACTGTGAAAGAAACAGACAAAGTCGGAGCTGAATACGTGTTTTGTGGTGAAAAACTCGAAGGGAAGTATCACATCATGCAAGCTGGAGCAGCTCCAGACCATCAACCAAAAGAATTTATCCTCGGAGAAGAGGAAGTCATCGTTACAGAACATGAAGAAACTGTATTTCACATACAGTGCAGTATGAGGTCACTTCAACTTTCTCTAGTAATTAGGGTGTGGTGGAGGTCAGGGGTCCTTAAGAAGGCTTAAGAAAAAGGTTGGGAACCACTGCTTTAGATGATCGGTCTCATTCATTCATTCACACAAAAATAGAAACATCTACAATCTAAGAAGAAATACCAAAGAAAAACTCCAATCAGCTTCTTGATGATAATGTTTGTTTTGGTCTGACAAGACACATCTGTTCAGGAGGAGCTGAGCAGATGTGTCCACATCACGCCAGAGATGACGAGAGAGAGAGAAAATGATGGAGGACTGAAGTCTAAAGTGGGGCATCACTGAAAGCAGCACTGAACTTAAATCCAGTCAACAGGCGAGTCCCGCCGTCAGCACTCTGCAGCCAGTTCCATAAGGAAGGAACTGCTTTTCTCCTGAAACAGCAGACGGTTCAAGAGAACAAGAGCTAATGTTCAACTCCCTTCACTTTGTTTTTTTTTTTAAGCCTATCACCCTAAACTGACTCGTGAACAACTTTCCAACTGGGTCACTCCGCACCGTGTCGCGCTTATCACAAACACTCCGTTCAGTTTCTTCACAGCTCCGTCTCACACAGAGGCTGCTGACCCTGTAAACACTCTTTTTTTTTCCTTCACACTGTGGCGCTAACCGGCTCATGTAATCACAGTTCACATAACTGAGCCGCAGTTGCTGTGAGTGAACGACCCTTAGACCCAACAACACTTCGACCAGGGGTGTTAAACTCATTTTAGCCGAGGGTCCACATGCATCCCCACTTCATCTCCAGGGGGCTAAAACTGTAAAACAGTGCCACAAGAACCTTTAAGTCTAAACTTTCAAGTTTTTTTTTGCTGTGGCATATTGTCAGAATTTGTTGTGGGTTAATTCTAAACTAACATCAGGTGACAGTCGGTCCGTGTGTGATATGGTCCATGAAACTGAACCTTTCGTCAAAATTTAACTGAATACCTTGTTTCTCACACTCTGTTCCATGTTGAGGATAATTAACCATAAAACAAACACACATTGTTTTGATACATTTTTGATATTATTCATTATTATTACATGTAAAATCAATTAATAACAAATAAAGATGAATGAATACAAGCTAATTACGCAAATGTCTTTGAAACCAGCCATCAGTTGGATTTAGGCAGAGAGACTTCCTGTTTCACCAAATTCAACTTTAAATCACGATACTAGTCAGTGGTTTTCATCGAGCACAACTAAACACAGTAACAAGAGTTTGGGATATCAGTGTTGTGACTGCACAGTGTCCTCACTGATCACAGCGTATCAAATCCTATCAAAGATAATGTAATATGTCACAAGACTCTTATCTAATTGGAGTTTCCTTTTACGGAGCAGCGGCACACAATAAACTGGATGGTATTATAAAAAAAAAGCATCCAATGAAGACTAAGCTAGACTGTAAATCCAATAAAAATTATTGGAAATGAGAGATTTTTTCAGTAGCACCAAAGTCTGCTTGATCAGAAAACTCAGAATTTAACGAGTTTGCATGTTCTCCCTGTGTGTGCCACCAACTTCTATTGTGATGTTCCCAGATTGACTGACCCATTACTTCTCACCCTGAACAATCTCGAATAAGAGGTGAATCTGCTGCAAGAAGGTCTCTTGTTGTGTATCACAGCATCTCCTGTTGGCAATAATTAACAGCAGCAGCAGTGTTGCATGACAAACAGCAGCAGGGAGGAGTGTGAGACCTGTTTGCATAGAGCATCTTTGTTTACACAGCATGGGTCAATCAGGAGGACATCATGGATGTAGTGGAGCAAACACAGTCTAACGTGATGGTTGTAAAAAACATTATCAGATCACTCCCATCTGTCTTCTGTGCTGGTTAATTGTTCTTCTAGGTGTGTTTTGATGACAGTGTGCTGGAGTTCAGAGGTGTGATTTGGGGATGTGCATCCACACCATCCCCACACCCATGATGAGCTCCGGATCCTCAACTCAAACAAAGTGAAAAAAAAAAAACCCAGCAGCGATAGCGACGTTTCCGTTAAAGCTCATTAACGCTGCTGCTCATCATCAGGTCATTTGACAAAGCCCGGGAGGAAGAAACATACGGCGGGTCTCCTCACCTTGTCCCCTCCGACGGTTCCGGTGACATCTGGCCCCGGGGAGAGCGCCTCCTCGGCGGCGGACAGCGGGTGGAGGATCTCCGTGATGGGCTTCTGCCCCGAGCTGGCCAGGCCTCTCGGAGCGCCGGCACTCATCCCTGCGGGGGGAAGGGGCGGGGGCGGGGGCGACGTGGCCGGGCGTCGAGGGGTGGCGGCGGTCCGGTTGTCCGAGGGCTGTGCGGGAGGCTTTTCTCTTCCGTGCGGGGTCCGCTGAGCCGTTACACCCGCTGGATCATCACCGCTGTCAGCTGACTGGCACCGCGCAGCTGCGGAGGTGAACCCGCAATACCCCGGATGTAAACACACGGAGGGCGAGCCCTTGCGAAGATCCTCTATTGAACAGATGTCAACTCTTTCCGATCTAACAAAACGTTCAAGGTCTGTTTGTGTTTGGGGGTTTTGTTTGTTTTTCATGCTGGAATTGATTTGCTTGCAATTGTAACTTAAAATTAGATCACATACTTGAAAAAACAAATTGTATCACTTTTTTCTGTAAACAGTAAAATTATTATTAGAATATCAAAAATAGCAAAGCTATTGGTGTGTTCATCCTTTGGGCTATAAATCAACATTATATTCATTATCATTTCATCACAAGAAAAGCGTAGCTTCAAACTCTAGTCATAAAGTAATCGAAGCAGTAGAGACACGTAGTGTTGTGATTAATAGACTTTCTGGTTCAAGCCTGTGCTTGGGGGCTTTTTTGGTGGATTTTGCATATTTGGGAATCATGAATATGGGTGGAGTGAGACATCTTCCAGTCACCTCCATCTGTGTAAAAACCGGTACCTGCTCCGTGAAAGCAGAAAGCGACGACACACACAGACACACATGCCTTCAAGCAGAGTTTTACCCTCTCTATAAACTTTCCACTGTTCGTTTTAAGCTGTCTGACAGCAGCCAGTTTGTCATTTGTTCAGCTAAACTCACACAAGGCCCGACATCGAGCTGGGCGCTGTCATAACTCGTCCAGTTGTGTCGCGACATTTTCCGTAGGAAACGACCAAAAACAAACCATTAAAAAAATCGTTTTTGTTGTTCGGTTCTTGGAGCTGCCTGCTGGTGCCTTCACTGACATGTCTACAAACCCTCCCGGACAAGGTATTTATTAACATTTTTGACCAGTTCTTTGTGTCTTTCTGTCAGGGCGGTAACTACAAAGTGTGGAGCCTCGAGCTCTTCCTGCCCCGCGGCGCCTTCACAGGAAATCTGAAATCACAGCTTCCTCTACTGGAAATATAAACACATCAAATTTAAATGACATATTTACATTATTGTGATTTTGTCACAGGCTTTAAATCACTGAACTTACTCAAATCTTATTATATATTGAAATGTGATTTATTTCTGGTTCTTATTTTGGGTGTTGGTTTTAACTTCTGTCATTTGTTACATTGTTGTGGACAGGAATAGGGGGATGTCAAACATAAGGCTCATGGGCTAAAATCGGCCTGTAAAAGGCTCCAATTCAACCAAAATATTGTAAAAATGTCAAAGGAAACATTGGTTAAAAAAAATTAAACTAAAGTAAGAGCACATGCCTGGTCTATGTTGAATAAAATTAGTTAAATAAATTGGCTAAATATGATTAAAATTGAAATACTAAAAACTTTGATATTTCTTTTCAGTTTTTGTGTTGTTTGGATTCCTTGCAATGGATGTTCAGTATGAACAAAAACAACACATGAAATAAATTGAAAG
This sequence comes from Salarias fasciatus, assembly GCF_902148845.1. NCBI lineage: Eukaryota > Metazoa > Chordata > Actinopteri > Blenniiformes > Blenniidae > Salarias > Salarias fasciatus. The sequence goes on along the minus strand of NW_021941229.1, from coordinate 8,497,726 downwards.
AAGTTATTCAGGACTATATGTATTGGGGGTGCCAAACATAAGGCCCATGGGCCAAAACTGGCCTGCAAACTGCTCAAATTCTGCCCACCAAACCACCAATGCTAATGTCAAAGAAAGAAAAAGTTTTTTCACAAATTAAGCTTGTTGCGATTAAACTAGCATTAGACAAAGCTGTCAGGGTGAGTTTTTAAGAACATGTATAATGCAGGTGTAGGAGAAGATTTTTTGGACATTTCACTGTATTTTTCACATGAAGGTGTCATTAAAAACTTTAAGTTGGGATAGGAGCAATATTTGGTCATAATTGTTTGTTTTTGTGACAATACAGAAATTTCCATCATGTGTGCTCTGCCCCAAAACAAAGAAAAACTCTGTGTGTCTTGTAACAATAGGAAAATCATCATTGCTTCAAAACAATTTCTTCATGTGACCTTTTGATTAAAATAAAATTGCTCCTCACCTGACATGAGATGCTTCTGAACTCCTTATTGAAATGGAAATTTAGCTAAAATGTTTTGATTTGCTCCGGTCTGACCAATTAAAATAAAATGTCAAGAAAGCAGTGGATCACATCCTAACAAAGCATTTTTTTATATTCAAGTCTAAGCGGACAAATCCAAATAAGGAAAAGTCGCAGATAAAAAGACATTTTCTGTCAGTATGGATGGATATTTGCTATGGAGTTGTTATTGTCAGAAATCTGTCTTTGCCTGTGTGTTTATGTAGAGAGAAATGGGCAAAACTAGCTCAAATGCAAAGCAGCCGAAAACAGCATACACAGCTAAAAGCAGGGAAAATGTGATAAATTTCACAAATTCAGCATTAACCATCATTTTGGTTTGTATTGAAATAGTTTATATGTTTATTATGTATTTTCATTATGTCGCCGCAAACTTAATTTATGAAGTGTATAGTGTTCAAAAATGGCCAACGAAAGTGTTAAATAATAATACATAAATACAGTGAACACTTCTATCCATGTTATGATTGAGCAAAAACTTTCAACTTGAAGAATAAATATGTTTGGGAACAAGGGGTTTCATTTTACCACATTTAAAGTGATCATATTTAATTCTTCCTTTCTCCACTCTTCAACCAAAAGCAACAAAAGTAAGTGAATAAAAATCCCTGAATGCATCATGACTTAGCTGAGCTGTGAGTGTTTCTGCCCCTTTGCTTCCATTCAAGTGTGTCATACTTCCCCTTAAAAATGGAGAGATGTTCAACACTTTTTGTTTGCTTCTCCCCCTCTTAGCTTTCCCAAACAAGACCCGAGTGGCGATCCTGGCTGAGCTGGAGAAGGAGAGGAGACGGCTGATGCAGAATCACACTCTGAATACTCCCGGAGCGAGGTGAGTGTACGATCAGTCACATTTAATCGTCTCCCGCTCAGCAGCGTCAAGAATTCAACTTTCAAGTGATTAGATACTGTAGTTGAGCCGCTGCTACGGCTGCAGCGATGGAAACAGAAGCAGAAGAAGGTCAGCAGAATTTCCAGTCACTTTATATAAACATCTTTGTCTTTGCTTTCCATGAAGCATCTCGCTGTCCAGACCCAGCATGAAGGAGTTCAGAGACAACGCAGAACAGCAGCACATCGCCGCCCAGCAGAAAGCTGCCCTGCAGGTGAGACACACACGGCCAATATACGACTTCGGGTCTGATTTGCGCATGAATCCATCCACTACTGGTAATTTTAGGATCTATTTTCAAGTCATAGCTGTAAATATGTGAATCTGAATCTGTCCCATCAATGAGAACTGCTCACTGTCAGCTGGTATTCAACAGATTATATAGCAAAAAAAAAACTTTTAGGGTTATATCTGAAGGTGAATGAGACCTCAAACTGTTTTCCTACCTGTTTCTCCTCTCGCAGCACGCACACGCACATTCATCGGGCTTCTTCATCACTCAGGACTCGTCGTTCGGAAACCTCATCCTCCCCGTCCTCCCTCGCCTGGAGCCGGAGTCGTGACCTCTAGCCTTCGACCTCCCCTTTTCCTCTGCATCCCCGCCGAGTCAGTATCTGTTTTCAGACGTCTGTCGCAAACAATCTCAGGGGAGAACAATCACAACCGGTTTACATTTTTTTATTCGAACGAATGAAATCTAGAACAGTTGGAAGGTGATTCCAAATCACCGTTCTCCTGTAAATTGTCTTTGTCAGGTATGTAACAAGGACAAGCTGTTACGGCACCAAACACACTGCAGTCAATGAAACACAGATTTGTATCTGCTTTTAAATCCTGCTCAATAAACAGTGACGGTCAACTGGCTGTGGTTCTGGTTGAAGTGGGAAAACTTTCCTTCCATCAGGGTTAAAATGTCACTGGAACGAGACCGAGGGCTGAATGACGGCGTCTTTCCATTTCCTGTGGAAACGAAGAAAAGAAACTTGTTTAACTTCAGTTTTCAGAGCTTTATTGTGAAACAGAAACACACAAAGCTGTACGTTCCCCAGCTCCTGGAGGCTGTCGTGACTGATCACCACATGATGCTTCCTGTGGAAGGTTACCGTGATGACTCTGTAATGCGTAGGTTCAGGTGACGGTCTTGGAGGATTAAAACACAAAACGCGTCTCTGTTCGCTGCACAAGAGGGAGAAGCTTTCAGACCAATTTATACACCTGATGGTGCAGAAATATGGCAAGAATGTAACAGAAAATGACCTCTGAACTCCGTGTAAGCCAGGAGTCAGGACGGTAAGTCTCACTTTGAGTGAATAGGCAGCAGTTCTCCTTTGGCCTTCATCATTTTCACCTTGGCCTTGACGGGGTCGTCCATCCGCCCGCCTGCAGCGGTGGGCCTAATGGGCCAGAGTCTCCTCCTCCTCATCCCACGGCTCCACTGCAGGGCAGCCGTACGAGAGATGGTGTTTCTGTCCACACCCACCCGGTTCTCCTTTCTCTCTTCCTGATGATGAGGAATTCGTCCATCACTGAGGAGCTTCAGCTGGATCCACAGTGAGAAAACCAGTTAAACTCAAACCTGCATGTGGCGTCCAGCGGGTCCTCGCATCCTACATCCTGTATTTTGGTGGATGAATGTGATGAGGGCCGACCAAAGTTTCAGGATAGAGAAAGTGACAGAGAAAAAAGTATCAATAGAGTAGCAGTAACAGCAGTAACAGTTGAAACTTATGTTGCATTTGTACATCTAATGGGGCATCACAAGGAAAGTAGGTATAACGTGTTAATTCCACGACAGGAGATTTGTGATGGTACTTTGGAGAAAATAAAAGTCTGCATATCTCGGTATCCATCGCTATGGGAATTATAAATTAAGAGTTTGACAATATGGCAAAAAAAAAAGCCAATACTGGCAATTTTTATTAGACAAGATTTTTTTTTTTAATGGAAATGCTGTTCTGCAACACTTTTTCTTGGCATCTTTGAATATCATGATTAAATCTTTCTACATTCAAAGTTCAGTAATTCATTGGAAAAAAAAACTTTTTTCTTCCTAAATCATGTTTTTTCACTGCGAAATGCCAATTTTGTGTTGTAACAATCACTAGCTCTACCAGCTCAGGTGCTACATCCAACCACGAATGTGAAAAATGTGACCATGATGTTCCAGCTAATGAAGCCAATCATAACAGTAATTTTCATTTGATTGAGGATTTACCTGTGATATGTCTGGATGCTACAAAACTATGAGAGAAAGTCGTTTTGGGACATTTGGCTAGATTTCATGTAGGGAAACAGTTTTTTTGAACTTCTTCACAATGCAATCATGCTGTATCTGTTCTCATTATTAAAATTTTATCACTTTTCCATTGTACTGATATATAACCCAAGTGGACATGACAGAGACCTGCAGAAAGAATGTGTCAAAGAGATTATCAAGTGTTTCCCATGACTGCATGCGGCCACAGTCTCCATTCACCTCAAACCCAAAGTCAGAAAACACAAACTCCACAAGATGATTATCCAGGAACATCATAAATCATAATTTAAAGTTGCTGAACCAAATGGGTTGTGTTTTGCTAATCAATTTGTAATATATTTTGCATAAGTATTCACAGAGAGTTCACCGTCAAAGAGGTGATCACTATAATCACACTTCATTTAAACAACACTGATGATTAAAAATCTGTCAGTTTATTGTCTTCCTCAAGTTCGTCTCCAAACCCGGTGACTCTAAATGTTATTACACTGTCTGTTTGATTGATCCTTTGTTAAGGATTAGTTAAACAGATCAACGAAGAATTACTACTTAATTCTTTGTCTGGAGACTTGAATATCTCTGTGGATCTACTCCCAGCAGCTGGACAGGAGGAACTGATGCTGCTGCTGCTGAGGTGGAAACAGCGCTTTCCAGTGGCTAAAATGAGAAACACAGGTTAAATCCATCAGATTACAGCAACAAAAGAGCAGAAAACTGTGACTTTTGAGCCACATTTACTTGAATTGTTGTTATCTGGCAGCAATTATGTCAATTGTTAAAATCTAGCTATAAAAGAATCATAACAGTCTTTCTTGTTATTGTTAAAAAAATAATAAAATTGCAACTGCAATCTGTGTATGTGCACTTTATGAATCTAATAAAGAAGTAGGAAATTTAAAAGAGAGCAATGAAACACTTAAACAAACACATTTATTCATCAGCATTTATTGCACTTTTCATTTCACTTATGAATGAAACAAACCAAAAAACGATGAATGAGTAAGTACAAAATTTGTGATTTAATACGATACTAACCATGTAATTTAAGAAGGATTACGCCACAGTTAAATAATTGTTTTGTTTTAATACATATAATACTTTTAGATATTTGTAGTTTTTCGTCAGGAGTGCCAGCAAGCTACAACATCTGACAATTTGTTTGACTTGAACAACCAACAGTAATTGGGTTTATGTCTGTATATTCATAAGAGTAAGCAGCAAAAATGACATTATTTATTTATTTATTTATTTATTTATTTATTTATTTATTTATGCTAACCATAACTCATTTTAGGGGGTTCACAATGTTGAGAAGATTGTGACACTTCTAAACCACGATCATTTTACTGAACTCTCCCAATAATATTAAAGTAAATAGGCATGATTTCATCGATGTTTCACGTGATGTGATGCATATGTGTGTGTGCGTGTGCGTGTGTGTTTTTCCGCGCAGCTCCGGAGCGACTTGACTGAACTTGCTGAGGCTCCACCCTCCGTTACTCGGCTTGATACGTGTTGGGACTGGTGCCTTTAACATTCAAGCATCTGGGGGAGAGGAGGAGAAAGAAAGAAAGAAAGAAAAGAAAAGAGAGAAGAAAGAGGACTTTCCCCCGGCTCTTATCTGGAGGAATGAAGCAGGCAGCGCTCAGCTCGGTCCGTTTTCTCTCTCTCTCTCTCTCTCTCCTCTGGTGGAAAACTCGCTTTGCTGCGTCTTTTTCTCGACTTGGATGAAGTTGCGCACGGAAACAAATGATATTTGAACCCGGAGAGGCGCCCAGAGAGAGAGAGAGAGAGAGAGAGAGAGGAGGTGGGTGTCCGAACACAAGTTCCCCTGCTTCTTCTTTTGTGCAGGGATCTCGGGACAAAAAAAATCTTGTAGTTTCCACAGCTTTGGTGTGAATCCAGTTCCTATGGGATCTTAAAGGAACGAGACTTCTGCAAAAAAAAAAAAGTAAGTTTCTGACAACTCTGTCAAGTTAAAACAAACAAATCAAGAAAAAACTGAGAAGAATAGAGTTGAAAGGATGGCGTTGAAGGCCAGAGTGCTGTATGACTTCCACTCTGAGAACCAGGGGGAGATCTCCATATCAGAGAACGAGCTGGTGACTCTGTTCAGTGAGGAGGAGCTGGAGGGCTGGCTGGAGGGGGAGAACAGCAGGGGGGAGGCTGGCCTCTTCCCTGCCTCCTATGTGGAGATCATCAGGGACCACATCACCTCCAGCGTCAACAACAACGGCTTTTCCTCGCCCAAGACCAAAGCCCAGACTCCCACCCACACCTCCTACACCTCCTCGGACTCCCAGTCCCAGAGGGGGTTCGGGGCGGGGAGCAGCGGCAGCGGGGGAGGCAGCTTCCACACCAGCCAGGGCAGCGACGACGACTGGGACGACGACTGGGACGACAGCTCGCCGGCGACCAACGCGCCCCAGGGCCTGGGCGGCGCCCCCGCCCTGTACCCGGTCACGACCTCACTGCCCGGGCGGGGTCACGCCCAGCAGCAGCATCAGCAGCAGCAGCAGCAGGCCAAGAGCTCGGCCACGGTGGGGAGGAACCTCAACAGGTTCTCCACCTTCGTGAAGTCCGGCGGCGAAGCCTTCCTGCTCGGCTCGGCCTCGGCGTTCGTCAAGGACGGGGACCGGATCTGCGTGGTGATGGGGAAGCACGGGCCCGAGTGGCAGGAGGACCCCTACCCCTTCACCTGCACCATCGACGACCCGACCAAGCAGACCAAGTTCAAGGGCATGAAGAGCTACATGTCCTACGGCCTGACCCCGACACACACCAGCGTGCAAGTCAATCGCAGGTACCCTCTTCCTCTCCTCATTCTCTTCCACTTCCTTCTTGCTTCTACGCTCTTTCCCCTGGCCGTCATATTCTTAAAATAAATTCTTCCTGTGGCCACAATTGTTCCTGCAAAAAGAAAAAAGAGAACCGTGGACTTTTGCCATCTGGAGATCTCTTTCCTCTTTTTTTGGTATTTCTCTGCAGCTGTTCAGATCTTCCCCTGTTGTCAATCCATTCTTTGCCTCTTGAGAAAAGGTTCCTTCACATGCTCGTCTTGTCTTTAACCGAGGTTTCATGCCGTCTGTCTCCTCTCCCATCAGGTACAAGCACTTCGACTGGCTCTACGCTCGACTGGTGGAGCGTTTCCCGGTCATCTCGGTTCCACACCTCCCCGAAAAGCAGGCCACGGGCCGTTTCGAGGAGGACTTCATCTCCAAGAGGAGGAAGGGTCTGATCTGGTGGATGAACCACATGATCAGCCACCCCGTCCTGGCTCGCTGCGACGTCTTCCAGCATTTCTTGACGTGTGGGGCGGACGAGAAGGCCTGGAAACAGGGCAAGAGGAAGGCGGAGAGGGATGAGCTGGTTGGAGCCAATTTCTTCCTCACGATTAGGTACGAGGCTGAAATTCAGTGTGATTTTCTTTTTGATTTCAGGTTCACTGCTCGATTGCTCCATCGTGTGTTGTTCACTGAGTAATTTGATTGTTTTTCACAAATATTCACTGAAAAGTATAGAAATATAATTACCTTAGATCAAGAGTGTCAATCACATTTTAGGCCACATACAGTCCAGTCTCATCTTCAGTGTTCATGACTGGTAAAATAGTGCGATCATAACCTTTAAATTTAAACTTTAAAGTTTTTTTTTTTTAGGTTACGGCGTCATGTATACATTTTGAAAAAGTGCATATTTTTGCAAAATGTTTTTCAGTTAGGAATGAAATTTACTCAAATCTCAAAATAAAGCCTTGTGGTGCAAAATATAGTGAAATGTCCAAGAAACTTCTCCTTTAGCCGTCACACTTGTACTTGTTTGTAGAATCTCTCCCTGACAGCATTGGCTTCCCAGCTAATGCTTGCTTGCTAGCAGTAAGACTGTCTTTAAAAAGGTCAATGTTTTTTGCTTGGTTGTTTTCTGGACCAGATTGGAGCCTCGTGCGGACTTTGCAGGGAACCACTCTCAGTGTTTGTTATTTTAATATCCTGTGGCTGTGGGCTTTCATGATGAGGCCTCCTTGTTAGTGAGGGAGAGATAAACGGAAGAGAGGAAGAAGAAAGAATATTTCTGCAGCGACTAATCCTTCCTCCCAATTCCTCCGTCAGCACGCCTGACGTCCCCCTGGACCTCCAGGAAGTCGAGAGCAAGATCGAGGGCTTCAAGACGTTCACCAAGCGGATGGACGAGAACATTGTGGTGGTGAACACCACCATCAACGAGTTCGCCCGCAAGCAGATGGCGGGTTTCAAGAAGGAGTATCAGAAGGTGGGGCAGTCCTTCAAGCTCCTGGGGCAGTCCTTCGAGCTGGATCAGCAGGCGTACTCGGCCGGCCTCAACAAGGCCATCGCGTACACCGGCGACGCCTACGAGGCCATCGGGGAGTATTTCGCCGAACAGCCGCGGCAGGACCTGGACCCCATCTCCGACCTGCTGGACCTGTACAGGGGACACCTGGCCAACTTCCCCGACATCATTCACGTGCAGAAAGGTATGGAAGTGTCTGTGTGTGTGTGTGTGTGTGTGTGTGTGTGCGTGCGTGCGTCCCACTGAGAACGAACGTCACTGCGATCAGTCTACACTTGTTAAGATGTACACAGTCTCTGGAAAAGCAATAAATGGCAACGCTGGTGCGCAATGAAAGAAGTATGCGAGGAGAGTTGCATACTGGGAAAAAAAATGCATTAAACCTTCAGCGTGAACGCAAGCGAAGGAAACAGATGCGACATGGAGCTCAGTGGAGGCTTCTTTTTTTTTTTTTTTCAGAGAGGCTAAGTGTTAGCTTCAAGGGTGTGAAGACTGGGTTGAAAGCAGTGGAGACCGGAGCGAGGCCTCTTGCTCTTAGATTCTTAAGAAGAATACTGTCCTTTTTCTCTTTTTTTTTTTAATGAAACATTACAAGCCAATATACAGGAAGACAATTCTCAGAGACCCAGATTTGAATGGTTTACTTCCCAGGGGCAACATCTGTTTTCATTTACTGAACTGAAAAGTTAAACTGGGGCGAAAACTGAAACCCTCGGTCCATTGTACCGCTGTCGGTACTGAGAGTGCCTGTGCTCGCTCGCTTGAAAAACACACACACACACATACACACAAACACACACCGACGTTGACAAAGGATTTGCAGAGGAGTTTGCTTGTTAGTTCCATGCAGGTTGGGAGGAGGGAGTTGCTGCTGGCACGCAAAGGCCAGACGTTTGCCAGAGTGAGAGGAACTGTTTCTATAGTCCTCCGAGCTCCGTTCTCCTGATACAATCGCAGCTATGGAAACAGCCTGAATGGCAGGAGCTCCTGAGACTGACAGGATGTCGCCTCCTTTCTGATTGACAATGAAAACATTGTCGAATGTGTTGCAAGAAACACAGGTGGTTTCGCTTACTTCTTATTCCCTCTGATTAAAATTTTCGACAGTCAGCTCAGGTTCAGTTGGAAGTTGCATGACTATTGTCAAATCCCTGTCAAGTGTCGACTCCAAGGAAAATTTACTTTCAAATAACAAATGACTCATACTTTTTGCATTCAAATTTCATGAAAAGATCACCCAGTCCTTCAGTCGCCCTCTGGAATCAGCGATTAAAACTCATCATGACCCATTTTGCCAAAATACACATTTAAAGTGTTTTTTTGCATATAAACTCAGAGTTAAAGTCCTGTTTGGATTGTTGCTGTTCCCATTGCTTCAGTGTAGGACGTGACAATTAACCATCACCTAAACAGTGTTCTGCCTCCAGAGCTTCAGAGTCTCCAGCACCGCAGGTCAACAGTCCACTGTGGTTTCAGTATATCCTCTCCCAGGCTCCTGGATGTAATAAAAGACACATTATCTGGCTTCCTGCAGCACTTTATGACACTTTCAGCACAATCGCTTACGTCATTGTGCTCATAATTTTTGAAGTTACACAAGTTGAGTTAAACTTTAACAAGTGTGTCCTGCAGTGTCTGTAAATTCTGATCATGAATACCAGTTATCGATGCATCTCATATGTCTTGGAAAAGAATCAGCCTTTACGAGATCGAAGATCTCATTTTGAAAGGAGGCCAGACCAAGACAGCAGAAACACACAGCTCAGTGACTGTACCACACAAACAAACGAGGAATCGTTACATTAAGTCAGTGAGATGAAATTGGACTGTAGCAAATAATCTTCTGCACTTATGAGAGTACATTTTATCATAAAAACAATAGGGGAATCTCGATTGTCGTGACAGTCACCGTGTTAGTTTTGCAATTTTGTCTCCTCATGTATGTGTGACTTCGTTATAAAAACCAACAACAACTCACCCATCATGAAAACTACATTTTCATTATTTCTTTCGTGTCGTTTTAAATGAACATGGGTCTCAAAATGCACAAGTTTTCTGAAATGAAAACACACTAAAACAATGTGTTTTTTCTTGAAGCATGAAAGAGGCCCGATGGGGTTGAACCACCTCCCTGGATCCGAACGGTTCCGGCCTGATCTCGCATGTGTTTACATGGTGCGATTCTAATTGGATCGGCGTTTAATCTGATGGCCTGTGGTCCTTGTGACCACGGCTAATGAATCTCACGATGCAAAATGTTGGGCGAGCCGAGAGGTTTGTCTCTGTCTGCCAGACAAACGTGTTCCGTCATCAGACTCTCAGTCCTCCGCTTTTCCTCTGCTGAATCACACTAATGAACTCATCGCCGTATTGCAGAGTCAGCGCCGCTTTCCTGGTCGTCGAATGACTCCTCTTCAGCAAAAGACGGCTGTCTCTTAATAAGTCCCAGCTCTCAGTGCAGCTGAGGAGATGGAGGAGAAGCACTAAATTGTTGCGTTGCACTCGTTGACTCATCATACCAAAGATTTAGACCCCCCGATTTCAAAGACATCCGCCCTTCTGCTTCTCTCAGCAGCTCTGCATTCCTCAGATATCCAGTCATCTCGCTCAGCCCTGAGCAGCTTCTAGAAACAACGGTTTCATCGGAGTTCGTAAAAGCCCGCGGACGCTAAAGGTGTAAAACGCCGTTGACCTGCGGGACTCTGTACAGTGTGAGTCGTCGCAGCGAGGTCTGTCTGCAGCCCACATCTGATTTGAATGAGCTGAGATTCCAGGGCCTCTTGTCCTGTGTTGCCCTGGGACTGCAGGAATGCAAAATGGAGCGCTCTCAGGATTAGCTTCCCCTCCTCCTCCTCCTCCTCCTCCTCCTCCTCTTTTCCTTCGCCCTCTCTCCCTCCTTCCTCTGCACGGCTGAGGGGAAAATAGGAAGGAGAAGAAGTGGAGGGGAGGCGTGTGTTGCAGCGCCGTACCAGTTTCCCACCGGAGAACAAGAGTTCAGATCGCAGCTCTGTAATCGTTCTGGCAGGAATGAAGCAAAGTCCAAGTTAATTTCACTTCGCTGGCGTATCCGTGCAGATACGGTGTGAGAGAATATAAGAGGGGAGGTCAGAGGAGTCATCGCTTCCTCCACACGCTGCCCTGTTAATGCGTCCCTGAGTTCCTCTTCACTCACGTCACTTTACTCAGTCCCTCTTCCCCCCCAACCTGTTGAATCACACCAAACTCTCTGAGTCACGGCTGGGCGACGGAGTAACTTCAAGGCACCCTGGAAAAAAGTCTGCAATAACCAGCTGGTTTCTACCATGTGAGAAGAAATTTATGACCGGGGCGTCTGTCTTTTTTTAGTTTTATTAAATGGAAACGGACTGTTTTGTTAGTTTGGATGACTTAAAGCGAAAACGTGGAAAAAGAAATAAAACTCTTCGACTTCCGCTTTTTTTTTTTTTTTTTTGCTTTGGAGAGCTCGGATGGTGTGATCTTCCAGATGTTACTGCCCTCATTTAACAGAAGCCGAGTGTCCAACTCACTGAGAGTTTTTGATATGAAGACTCATTTGAAACTAAAGGAAACGAACAGTTTTGTAGATCAAGCATCTAGTTTGTCCTCAGTCCAAAAAAGAAAAACAGCAGATTGATGAACTGAGGAGGAAATGGTGGGAAAAAGTTAAGATCTTTTTGAATATTTTAAAGAAGAAGCACATTTTTTTTAGAGTACTAAGACAGCCATAGTAATTGTTCAAAAATATCAGTGATAGTGAAGAAAAAAGTCTGAAATAACTGTTTATGAGTTGGTGGTAAGTTTTAATATCTTCACTCCTTGTCACACCATGACAAGTTCAAATGTGTTTTTTTTTTGTTTTAATATTCAGTAATTGTCTAGACAATGGTATGTACTTTGGTTTAATCTTGTTTATTGACCTTCTTTTTTTCTTTGAGTGTTGTTTTTGTGCTTGACTAAGCTTATAGACCAGGGATCTGTAAGCCACACCTCTATTCAGCAATATTAACTTTCCTTTTCTATATAAATGTCCCATTTATTGGCTTTGTAAACTGAGAAAACAACCCTTTCCCTTGTTTTGGAAAACTTTCTCATTCCGCCTCTATTCCCTAGGTGCGCTGACCAAGGTGAAGGACTGTCCCAAGCAGGAGAGCGACCTCCACAACCGCTGCAACATCATCTCTTGCGCCACACTGGCAGAAATCCAGCACTTCCACCGCACGCGCGTACGGGACTTCCGCTCGCAGATGCAGCACCACCTCCGCCAGCAGATCGGCTTCTTCCAGAAGATCACCGCCAAGCTAGAGGACGCTCTGCAGAGATACGACGACGACCAGTAGGACGAGGACGAGGGAGGAAACTCTCACTGTGTCATCAGACCGGGGCGATGGAGAATCCTGTTTTGTCTTTAAGGAAAAAAAAAAGAGAAAACTGAAGATTTTCAATGCGATGGCTTCTGCGTCCGTGCTGGAAGAAACACACTACTCTTTAAAAAAAGATATAGCCTACATGATCACTCCTGGAACGAGCAGGTCGGCTCTGATGAATGTACCAGCCACAGGGATTTCTGCTGCCGACTCGCCAGCCGCTCAGCAGGACGGCGGCAGACATCTAGAACGGCTGTTCTCAGTGAGATGGGGTGAGGGTGGGGGGCTCGGGGGTCATGCGACCGCCTCACCACTTCAAGGAAGCCCTCCATCAGGAAACCATGTTCAACCAATAGAAACTCACAAAATCATTCCAACTGGATGGTTCAACAATTGAAAGACAACATAAATGTTTCACCATTTTTTTTGTTTTTTCATGATCTAAATACATTTGTTTTTACTTGAATGACCTACTCAGTATTTGGTTTTTATGGAAACATATGCAAGGTTGGGACTTCTGGGAATCTGCCTTAATATCTGTCCAGCTGGATTATCACTTACAGTTTGGGATTGGATCTACTTCAGATGTCTTGCCTCTTTTACACGTCAGTGAAATATCCAGTGTGTTTTAATTCCAAGCTGTTCATCTTTTTGAGATGTTTTTTTTTTCTCTCTCTCATTTGGGAAGCAGTTTCCCAGCTGTCTTTTCATTCGGATGTTTGAGTAAAACCTGGCGTTGACTTTTGACTTTTGGCTCATTCCAGGAGAGCTTAGACGTCAGATTGATTGCTTCAACATGATGGATTATGTGAACTTCTTGTGCGATTGCAAAAGCGGTGAGGAAAATCCTCAGTTGCAATGTCTGTGTTTTTCCATTTTTTGATACTATCTTTAGGGTCCGATATGACCAAAATCTACATGGAGCTGCTCGAAATGTTGCATTTGGCGGTTTGGAAACCCTCCTCTGGAGTAAGCCGAGCGCTCACAGCTCTGTTTGCTCTGATCGGTCGCAGGATTTTGTTGCTGAACCTCTTGAGCTTGGCATCCTGGAGAGACATCCTCTATTGATTTATTGAGCCCGAGTCACAGAGATGCTCCTGAAATCCAAGCAGCCAGTGTTTATCAAGCACCGCTGCCAGAGGGAAAGTTAAAATCTGGTAAAAATAGCCAGTATCTTCCTACATTTCTGAAGGGAAGAAGCAGCCATAGATGATTGCGATCTCCACTTCAGTCCAATATTGGGACTCTTGCCGTCAGTTTTTTACTCAGATAAAGTAGTTCTGGTAAAGATTGTATTTTGGGTTTGACTTTGATTATGTTTCCTGGGATTTCACAAGTTTTCAAACAAGAAAAACTACCATTTTGTTGTAAAATCTGTTGTCAATGCTTTTAAAGATCCAAAATTTCCTATTCTGACTTAAATAACCAATATGAGGACTGTGAGGAAGACATTTTTGTATTGTGTTGTTGAGAAATCTTCTCACGCTCTCATGCTAAGCCTCAGTGTTGTAATACTCCTTTGCATCACATATCGTGAGTCACTTAAGTGGTTTGTTTCCGTCTCCTGTGAACACGAGAGGAAAACAACCATGAAAAGTGCCAGAAAGTGTCATGAGCTGCATAAGTCTGACAGATTGTACCTTTAATGTAATCCAACTGGAAAGAATGTAAGCAAATAATCAAAACTCTACATTTCATTAGTCATGAATCTGCATTGTTAACTTTGGCTGTTTTCCCAGAATATAATTTATAGTTTCACTTGACCCGTTTCCTGTCTTTAATCTGAGTTTGTCAGTTTTTCATTTGTTCAGTACAATTCAGTTCAAATCAGTTCCACTTTATTTATATTAAACCAAGTCAATGCACTTTTAATAATGCTGAATTCACGTGGTCCTCGAATAATCCCATTTTAAAATTTACTGGTTGTCAGTAAGTTTTCTAATTGATGTACTTCACTTTATGGGGAGAGTAACTACTGACCTGATGCTAATTGTGATTTTTTTTTTTCTTCTTTCTCGTTTGGGAATATTTTTCCAGCTGTGATTATTTGGAATTAATCTCACGCAACATCAAGAAGATCATCAAACAAGACATTTTCTCTCATGTTTTACAATTCTGATGTTCTAAATTACAATGGTCTGGTTCCACCACCAACCCAGGTGCTGCCGTCGCCGTTTCCTGAGGAAAAGCATGCCACCTCTTTTGTTTGTCCTGCGGACGAAGCGGCAGTCAGTCCCTGATACCTGACTCCACAGATTACAGACTGCAGGTTAGGTTACTGTAACCGCAGGCGCTTCATTATTTATACCTGCTTCTTTCGACACTGTCTTTCACCAGCCTTCATTTTCTGTGACTATCGTAAATGATAGTGATTTATTGTTTTCAATCTGTCAGTCTTACAAGTGAGTAATTAACACCTTTTTTGGATCATTCTGCTGCGTCTGATACACTAAAATCCAAAATAGTTCAACCCAACTGCAGAGTAGAGTAATCTGGAAGTTTTATATCTATATAATCCACTTTATTGTTGTTGGACTGCAAACTAGTAAATAGAATATATATAAATATAAATCTGTGCATGGAAGCTTCGTCAAAGGTCTGTTTGTTACTTGACATATTCGTCAATCATTTAAACTCAGTGTTTCAAAGATTTAAACAATTAAAACTACAAAAAAGTTTTCTAAACTGAACACGCAAGACAAGTTTAAGAAATGACTTTTATTAAAATATATATATCTTACAGTGCATGGCAAACATCTGCAGGTATAAAAGGGTCTGACACGAAGTGAGGAAGCTATCCACGTCTGCGTCTCACAGTGCTTTATCAATTATGCATGGACTATCTGAAGCAGTCGCCTCCAGATCAGACAGAAGATACAAAAAAGTGCATCATGGGGAACGTTGTGCATGAGGGGCTGCATGTCACAGATTGCTTGTGCGAGCCTGAAAGGCTGAAATACCTTTTTTTTTCCGTAGAAGTGCTATAATTTCCTAAGTTAAGCACAAGGCTGTGAAGAAGTAGCACACCACATCTGTACAGTGTGTAAACAGCTGGAGGTAAGAACTGAAGTTTACCACTTTTAATACTAAGCCATATCTGAGCTAAACCCAAATGAGTTTTCACAGAACAGTCAGTGTTTCACTTCCTTATTTAGCAAAAATCTCCATGTTTTTAAGGAATCAATATGAGATATTTGGAAACCAGTGCTTTCTGTCTTTATTTTTTACATGAATTGACCAATGCTGGTTATGTTCATGTTGTGCAACTATCACAAAAAAACCCCCACAATATCCTCAAAAGATGAAGAATTCAATAATGAAATTGAAAATATCACTAATACAGCAAAGATGTGTTCAGTAAAAGTCAACTTAGTGCGATGATTTAAAAATGACGCATATTATCATCTGTTAAGACATGCAGAAACGCCCGGGAGGATTCTAGAAACCACTACGCACATGCTACAAATAAATGCAGTATGCTACTAAAGACAATGGGTTTCATAACAGTGTCCAATGTGAAATGCTGAAATTATTTTTTGTTCAACTTTAGCTTTTAGCTTCAAAAGCTAAATTAAAGGGCAACGCCGGTTTTTTGACACCTGGAACTTATTTATAGGTGTGTGCATGCTCTTATACTCACTCAGACGGTAGATGAGCTGACTTTATGATAACACTGGCGATGGATGGAGAAAATATAGCCCAAATGAGCGATTTTGCAGAGATTCTGTCCCGCGCTGAAGCTCCCTTGCCGTGGCCCCCGCTAAATCGGTTGGATCTGAATAACTTCTGAAGGACTCCGAGCTGCACGATGTTTGTCTGAGTGAGTATATGAGCATGCACACACCTATAAATAAGGTCCAGGTGTCAAAAAACCAGAGTTGCCCTTTAAATTAACAGTAGCTTGGATGATGGCATTCAATTTCTTGGAACGAAAAATCTTCATTATGAAATGTCACCTTGACAATTCAATGGAGGTCTGACTGAGGGCTTTTATTTTTTATTTATTCTTGTACTTATTTGTTTTTGAAGTAGATCCACAGTGTAATTTATTGGTCTAATGCACCGATTTGTAATAAACCCCTGAAAAAGGACGGACACATGTCCTTCCAATAGTTTTTTAGATGGGATACAGAATGACATGCAAACTGATTTTTTTTTTTTTTTTTTTAATCTGTCAATTTTTGGCGGGTGCCACTTTTTTGGCCATGTCAATGCAAAACACTTGCATCTTGAATTTTTGCATCCTCGCTTTGTATTGAAATGTGGGCTTTGTAGAAGTCAGACTACGTCCCATTCATTTTAATGAAATCTGCTGGTTGATATCTAAAACAGGCTGAATTAGAGCTGCTAAAGATAGCAGGCATATACCATTTATAATCTTTCTATACAAACGGAACCTCCAAGGCACAATTTTTCTTTCTATTTCCTTTAAACCCAGTACTGGTTGTCTTTTAGAGTGGGTGCAGGTGACCGAGATCTCACAGCATTCTTGAATCCTGCTGTTTGGACTTGGGTATTATCCCCTGGAACATCATCTCTTTCATTTTTACCACTTGTAGAAATCCCAGCAGCCCCTCCCACATCAGCTTCAACTGGCCCCCAGAAAGTCATCCCAGGAGCCAGACTCCTCCTCCTGGGACTGATTGGGATACTGGGGGAGGTTGGGCAGCTGGCGGAGCCGAGTGGGGTGACCACCACGGACGGCATGGCCACGCTCCTCTCCGACGGCCCCAGGAAGGGGCTCTCCTCAGCGGGCAGCGTCACTGCCGCGAGCTCCTGGATGAGCCGCAGTCGAGCCTGTTTCTCTTTGCGGTGACGGAACACCGAAATCAAAACCACCAGGATGACAATGAGAAGCAAACACGCCAAGAGGGGCAGGATAATGAGGAGAGGGTCGGAGGCGGGGCGGGGGAGGACCTCTACGTGAACCAGGTGTGTGTCTGGAGGGTTTCCCGGGTCGTGTTTTTCCGGAACAGCGGGAGCGTTGGGCTGCGGGGCATGACCGTGGCCTCCTCCTGTTCCCTCCGCACCGCTCCCCGGTCTCCCCCCATGGGAACCGCTCCGCGAATGGTTCCCCCAGCGGCCGTGAGACTTGGGCCTGTGGTGCGTCCTGTTCTTGTGCGACAAAATGTGAGGATGCAGACCTGTGGGAGCTCCGCCGTGGGTTGTGGATCCTCCTCTCCCGCCTCCTCTTCCTCCTCCGGTCGTCGTCCTGTTGTGCGTTGGCTGGTGGGTCGTGGTGTGCTCGCGGCCGCCGCCGTCCACGTTACCGAGCCCGCCTGGGCCGTGACGCATCTGGTGGTGGGGCAGGATGGTGAAGTGGAGCTCGCCCTTCGCCGGCTGAACGTTTCCAGCCTTCAGCAAGAAGACGAAGGAATCGTTGCGCGGTCTGGCGGGGGCGTGGCCCCGCGCGGTGGTGAGCGAGTTATTCGGGAGTTGGTTGTCACTGTCGCTGAGAGTTTCCTCAATGGCGACTCGGCCTTGCACCACATCTCTGAACGTGAAAGATTTCAGGACCTGTGACTCTCGATTAGGGTCGTAGGTCATCTGCATACATGGACAAACGGAAACAACAAAAAGAACATCAGCACAACATATTATAAACTTATAGTTATCACAATATTTGCATTCTGTACATGCAAAAGTTTGCTCAATTATGTTTATATGCCCTGTGCATTTTCTTCAGCAGATTTAATATGACAGAATTTAAAACATGAAAGAAAAAAATGAGACTAATTATTATTAATTTACATAAAAATGAGCGATTAACTGATTAAAAAAGTGTATTCAACTGACTGTAAATAACGCTGTAATTTACAGGAACAAATCTCATCACAAAGATATCAACATGATATATTTACCTATAACTAACCCTAACCCTAATACTCACTAACATTGACTGTTTTATAGTCAGATTAACAAATATTACAGCCTAATAGAAGACTACTATTTGTGTCTCATATCTCATATCAGAAGTGAAATTGTTTCAAAGTGAAAGATATGTTCAGCTCTCATTGCCATCTCTGATTCTATGGACTTGTACAATGTGAAGGGAGGCACTTCTGCTTATTTATGTTATTTCATCATTATTGGCTTTGTACTTAAAGTGGGAATCTGTTTCAACTGTCTCTCCTAAAAACAAACAGCGGTACCTTGACGAGTTTTCCATGTTTCGGAGGAGAGAGAACCTCAAAGACTGGATCGGCCCTGCTGATTCTCGCCAGCTCTGAGGCGTCGATCATGGCCTTCCCCAGTTTCACAGCGATGCCGCTGGGAACTCTAACAGGCTCGCGCAGGTAGACCAGAGGCCGCACAGTCACTTGGACTGTCTGTGCTGTTATGTTCCCATAGTTCACTCCAGGAGATGAGGCCGACACAGAGATCTGGAAGCTGTCCTCCGATGTGCTGAGGTCAGTCATGTGATAGACGACGCGCCCAAACTGGAGGTCCTCGTGGCAGAAGGTGGTGACTTCCTGGTCGTTGATAGCAATGCGACCATGGTAAGGGTGCTCGGTGACGGTGTAGCAGATGTCGGCCCTGCTCCGACCGTTGGTTTGAGCTGCCAGCTGGTTGGTTGTCAGGACCACCGCAGTCCGGCCTTGAACGAGGGACAGGCCGGTGTTGTTTGCCATGAATACAGATGGCTTAATGACCTCCAAACTGAACAGTTTGTAGAGTGGACGGTGATGACCATCAGTCACATTGAAGTAGAAAACTCCTGTCGAGGCTTCACCCTGGAAAAAAACAAAAAGAAAGAATGAAACAGCAAAAAAGCAAAACAACTACATAAAAAGCGAGGGGGGGCAGACCTCTCCAGGAGAGGTCTGGTTTAGGTCCTACTTGGCAGACAGAACCATGTGTGTTAGCCTTGCTAGCTCCTCAGCTTCTCTTTCATATGGGGTCCCACAGGGCTCAAGTTAAGGGCCACTGCTTTTCTCTCTGTACTTGCTGTCACTGGATTCCATCTTTAGAAGACATGGCATCTCCCTTGACTGTTATGTGAACAATACCCAATAAAGAAGAAAGAAGCCTTCTCACTGGTACCTCTGTTGCTATGCCTCGACAACATTAATGCCTGGATCATGGCACTGAACATTTTATGTTTGAATGGAATGACAGAAAACAGAGGTGACAGTGTTTGGCCAAGTCATTTAATGACTTGGGCCCCTGAGCACCACATGCAAAGTCAACGATTTTAAAATGGACAGCGGTTTTGAATGTGACACACAGATAAGCACCATGGTTAAGTTCAGCTTCCTGGGTCTCAGAAAGTTGGCAAAGGTAAAACCCATTCTTTCACATCAGCACTTTGAAACAGGGATTCATGTTTTTAATACATCCCAGCTGGAATACTGCAACGCACTTTATCTTGGACATAGTCAGCCTCCTCTCGCACGTCTCCAGTTAGTTCAAAACCCTGCAGCCCGTCTACTAACTGGAACACATAAGAGGGAACACATCACTCCCATCCTGGCCTCTACTACCTGTCTGTGCATTTAAGAGTTCATTTTAAGATTCTTTAGTTGGTTTTTAAATCCTTGAATGTTCTTGCCCTGCCTTACCTCTCTGAACTCTTCACCCCTACACACCTGCTCGGTGCCTCAGGTCAGCTGATCAGCTGCTCCTGAAGGTACCCAGGTTCAGACGTAGGCTCAGAGGGGACAGAGGTTTATCTGTTGTCGCTCCTGAGTTGTGGAATGACCTGTCAATGTGCACCAGACAGACCCTTCACTGTCTATTCTTAAAACTACCTTGAAACCCATTTTTAATCACTGGTTTTTAACCCAGTTTGAGACTTTGCTCCTGTTCATAGTGTCTCCACTTTATTGTTTCATTGCTCGTACCTTATGCTTTTGACGCAGCGGTGGTTGTTTTTACAGTGCTTTATAGATAAAGTTGAGTTAAAAGTTTTATAATCCCACCCAAGGACCGGATGGATTAAATTCCACATGACTCTCAACGATAAAACTACTAAGTTCCAGAAGAATATGGAATTGGAGTCATGCCACACAGGAGGCCGCCATTGTTGTTAATGTCCATCTATCCCTGCACGTGCAGAATGGATGTATTGTTCAAGAGAAAGTGTTTCATTTGTGAATATGTGTTTCATAACCCCATGTTTTTGTTGAAAATCCAGTTAAAGACCTCATGAGACTGTTGATGATCTGTTAGATCAGGTATCATGAGAGGGACTCGTTTGATGTTCTTGGTTTCAGGCTTCACTCAACCTGGCTCATCAGGGGTCATTGGTCACACCTATGGTGGTTTTGCACCTGGTGACAATCAGACTGATTGTGAGGTTGTATAAGGAGGGTTGTTGCAGATGGGTGCTTGTTGCTTGTGTGTATGGTGATGAGGTGAAAGAGTGTTCTTTAGTTTATCCCTGAGATGGAGAATTAAAGAAAAATTATTTTATGGAGTTAGTTGAGGGCTGTGACCATGATCTTCTATTCACTTTTCTGGAACCTAAGGGGCCAATATTCTGTGTTCAGGAACTGTATTGTCATTTCTGTTTATTTTCCAAGTTGCATTTTCTGAATGGAATAAACTGCACAGCCTTAACTGAACAATGGAAAAGTAGACTTTGAGTAGCCAATATTAGGATATGAAGCACACAGTGTCCCTAAGTTGGCGATTATTTTAAATCTGCTGATTGTGATTCAAAAGTTCACCCTTTGGAGTCATCATGAAATTTGTTAAAAAATAACATGAGCAAAATATGCATGTATCAATCAAGTTTTAAACCATTGCAATATTTTTTTTCCTTTATGACACAGAAGAATTGAATTAGATATCTCTCTTATTGACACATTTCAGTCTCACTTGGACATATAAACATTTATAGAAAAGACCTGGCCCTTCACCTGCTGTATGAAATGCAGTCGGCCATGGTTGACGTCATACTGGGTGAAGGAGGTCACCGGTTCGGGTCTTTCGCCCAGCGTCAGGTAGCCATTGTTGGGTTTACTGATCACAAGGTAGTGCAGCTCCTCCGGAGGAGTGTCGTGATCCTCAACCTGGACACAGAATATACAGGGTATTAATGGAAATGTTCCTTCCAAAGAGAAGCAGTGCGCCCAGGATCAAAATGGACGCCTGTCTATTGCGTTTTACCCACCTGAAGATGGTCAGGTCCAAGTACGACTCTCTCCCCGACCACCACCTTCATGGTCGGGGCTCGGCTTCTGATCAGCGGCGGCTGGTCGTTGACCGGCGTCACTGTGATGTTGAACATCTCAGTCACTGACATGCTGTCTTTGGCGTGGCGGTGAGGAACGGCGTCTAACGACGAGAGGGAAGATGACGAGGCCGAATAGAGAGGTGAGAAAGAGGAGGAATCCGAGGAAAACGCAGACATTGACGATGAAGAGGAGGAAGACGAGAGATCCGTCGGTGCCACCCAAGCTTGGAAAGTAAAGCTGTCGCTGGTTGTCTCAGAGTCGTCGTGGGTGTAAGCTATGCCAAACTTGTTCAGGGCAACCTGGGAGAAATCTGGTTGGCTTCTGAAAAAATAAAAATAAAATAAAAACTCACTGATTATTTCTTAATATTTGATAAGAAAACTGCTAAATTGCCTGTTGACATAACAAATATATCACAAGAGATAACATTTTTTCATTCATTTACTAAAAAACTTGATATGAATTGGGGAAAAAAAAAAAAAAACAAGCACCTGGAGAGATTATATCCTTGTACTGAAAGAACCCCGTGGCGGGGGAGAGAAATCACACGATACATGATGTGGTGGTCCTTCCGGTGGGCCTCGGGAACCTTCCCCAACAGATTGGAGGCGTCAAGCTTTGACCTGTCAATCATCACTCTGCCCCCTTCAGCCACCACGGCTCCTGACCAGCAGACACACACACAGCGGATGTGAGTTATTGGGAAACAGTCAAGACGCCGATCCACCTGAAGTGGAGGCAGTACCTGCGTTGTTCAGCAGTCGGGTTTTGTGATGGGGGCTGCCGTGATGTTCGTTGGCCTGGTAGGAGATCAAGACGGTGAAAGTGTGGGGGGGCAGAAAGGCTGGCGGGGAAGAGACGGTGAAAGAAAAGAAGTCTGCGGCCGACCACCCCACAGACTCCGCTTTATTCTGATCATACAGGATGAGTCCTTCATCCACCTGAGAGAGAGCGACAGTGAAATAAAGTATCTCCACATAAACAGGTCGAAATAATAAAAAAAATGGATCAAAAACAACGTATCTTTACCATTTTCTGTGTGAATGCGGATACATTTCTCGTAGAGTTGTCTGGCATGCGTCGGAGCAGGCGGCCCAGTTTCGGGGGAACCGTCACTGCGAAGATGATGGACTGGTTTCTTCTGATGTCGCTGACGTTGTTGGTCACCACCTGAAGCTCCTGCTCTGAGATCGGCGTCACCGAGCCTTCAAGTTAATCCACAGACACATCAAGATTACACACATTCAGGGAAGTGTGAACACCAAAGACGACAAAATGATCGGAGTGTCACATCCAGAAAGTCACTCATTTACTGTTAAAATAATGTATGAAGGTATTACTTCCTTTTCTCAGACCACAAGTTTCACATCACTGTAAATAAGAATAGTAGTTCCACTTCTATCATCTAGATTAGATTACTGACAAGATGTGTGGTCCTAACATAGAATGGAAAGAGCCTTTCAAGTGCCAGCTCACATAGGAACTGCAACTTAATCATACAATGTGACCTGGAGTAGCGAGGCCACCCAGTGGCCAAGTTACAAACTGCATTACTGTGTTTTCATTTTTCTATTGAGGCTGTCTTTGCAAATATTTTGATAACCTCTGTACATCGGAGTGAATAAATAATTTGAAGGCTTTACTGAATTTGTCTCAGGTGTCGTGTTTTGTTCTAAGTTACAAACATGCAGGCAGCAGCAAACAGGCTAGTGTTAATTTTAGTTATAATCAGACATCATCTTTACCACTCTGGCTCCAGCCAGAGTGGGGGCAAGGGGGCATTCGATCCAGGGCCCACAAGGTCATAGGGCCCCGTTTCATGTGATGTGTTCATATTTACTCGTAAATAAATTATCATAATAAAATGTGCAGTGTGTGCGAGAAGGTATACGCATATGAGTGTGGGCTCCAATTTGCCAATTCTTACATTACGACTGTCCATGAATGCATCAGAGCTGTAAGCCAGCGCTGATTGGCTGAGCGGCATGAACGAGTTTTTCCTTTTGCACTTGATCTGAACTCTTTGGAGGGAAGTTAAACAGTATGCTAAACACTATGCTAGCCGCTAGCGGTGCTACCCAAAACCTAACATCGGAGCCATTGGTGAGTCAGTGAAACCTTCAGAAATATTATCTTTATCAGAATGCTGTGGTCTTAAACACCTGGATATTTGAATGTGCTTTGTGTTGCTCTCAACTATAAGAGACCGCCGAGTCTATTTTTTTCTCTAATATACATGAATTCCAAAAGATATAGATACCTGTGTCTATATCTGTCTGAATAGATTGTGTAATTTTAGACCATAGTATTAATTTTATATTTAAGCTGTATCAAAGATGGTACAGATTTAGCCAGTGAGTTTTTATCTGAATTTTCAGCACCATGGACAGCGGACGCTCTGAGATTGACAGGATTGACACCTGTCTCAGGCTGCATTTGTATGTGTGTGTGTGTGTGTGTGCGCGCGTATGTGTATTTGTTCTTCAGAACAAGTTTGTGAACTGGTTTGTGACTTTATTCTGCTTTCTGAGGCATATAAGTTTGCTTGGCTCAATAAAAGTGAGAATTAGTGTGTTGTTTGATGGTAGGATGAGGTATTGTTTGAATAATAAGATTACTATCATAAGGGCCGCCCCCTCTGTACTGAGACCCACGCTCCGCCTCTGAGCAGGAGCCAAGTAAAATATTATTTTTTTAAGAGAAGTGTTGGTTAATACTGAGTCCAAATAATCATGACGTGAATTTGATATAGCTGTACCTGGGTAGACCTCCAAGGGGTTGTTTCTGTGAAGGGTGAGCACCAGAGAGTGGGCCGTGGTGCTGAAGATCTGGCGAGGGGCAAAGTTGACCCCATCATTCACTTGGAAGTGAAAGCCGCCAGTCAACGCACCTGCACAGGGACAAAAGAACTAAAAGTTCACACATCTGGTGCATTGTTGGAAAAAGGAAACAACAGAAATCAACAAATTTCACCATTGTGCACAAACAACAGCTGTCTGCTTTGAATGTGATCCTGGGTGAAGTTGAGGATGTGTCTGGATGGAGCACTCTTCAGAGCCAGGTGGCCATTGCTGGGCGGCGTGACCACAAACTCCAAACCCACGGGTGAAGTGTCGGAGTCCTCCGCACTCAGATCATCTGTCGTTATTTCTGTTACCGAACCCACCCACACCTGGAGAAATCAGAGGATGAAGATACAGAAATACATTTCCTGTTGAATTATTATTATTGTTATTATTATTTTTTGTATGAATCTATCTGATGACTGATTTCCCACCTTGAGGCCCCGGTTAATTGTCACAGCAGGAGTCTCGTCGTTGACCGGGATGACGCTGATGTGAACCGTGCAGGGCAGACTGTGCTTCCTGATTTCAGTCTGATTGGCCACAATGGTGAAGTTGTCTCTCAGAGTGTCGCTGCCGTCGTGGATATAAGAGATGTATTCGCGTTCCACCTGGACAAAACAGCAGTAAAACTGAAATCTCTGCTTCTGATGGTGAATTTTTTTGCGTGCTGTCGGTCAAACCTCTGTGTGTGTGAAAGCGGTGATGGGCATTCCCGGGATCCGGCTGTGCTCCAAGTGTCCATGCCGTGGTGGGACAATGACCTGGTACAGGAAGTTCATCTCAGAGAAGTGATGATTGGAAACTCTGATGATGTCTGCTGTCAGAGGCAGCGACGAGCCCTCATCGAGTGTCAAGTCAGAAACCTGCAGCAACATGAAGCAAAAGGAAATGGTGATTGTTCAGGCTGGATTGGATAGCTGCTGATTGTTTCCCTGAATCTCTTTAAAAAATGCTATGTACCTCCAGGGGGAGCAGAACTGGGATTATGTCGAACTCCAGTCTAATCGGTCCCACTTTAGTCACTCCATTTGTTGCTTCCAGCAGGACGGAGTCATTGGAGGTTCCTGCAGCCTGCTGATGGTAGATGATCCGCTCCTGGTTGAGATCCTCCTGAGTGAAGGAAGTTACCGTCTCCTTTTTGACGCTCTGACAGAAGAATGGACAACAAAAACCACAGTCAAGAGTCATTATTTGGCATTTTCTGGCTGAAAAAAAACAGAAGAAAACAAGCATAAATACAAATCAGGATGCAGTTTTTAGGGTCTTTCAGTTGAGATGTTTGACATGAACAATCATCAGAAAAATCATGATTTCCCTCTGCACGACATTTAAGCTTATTGCTTGTTTATTTCTTCATTCCTGTCTTCAGTAGTTACCTTATAGATGTGCTGCTGCTCTCCAATAATGTTACGGTGCTGGCCGCTAGATGATCTGTGAATAATGCCCAGTGTGGGAGGACTTTGGATGGTGAAAACGATCTCTGAGGGTTGGCTGTCTTCATGGACCACCTGGTGGAAAAAGCAAGCCTCGTATATATAAATATCTCACAAATCCCACAAAAAACCTGATCACGTGGTTACAATGCAGGCATGGAACAAATCTCATTTTGTAATTTTGATGTTTAGGGGTAATAAAGGTTCAGGTGCAGGGCTTACCTCTAAATGTTCTCTGTTTATTGAGATGTTTTGCCCCTCTGCCACCACCACTGGACGGTTGTTTATGACTGTCGGCGGCCTCTGATGACTCTCCAGGTAGATCTTTATCGGCACGCCAATATCCAGGTGGACCTCCCTCCTTGCTCTTTCCTGTCTCCTCTCTGTGCTCCTCTCCCTCGCTCTCGCCGTCACGTTGAAGCCGTCCGACAGGTCCGGGCTGCCATCATGGTGGTAAACGAGACGCCCGGCCACCAGGTCTCGCTGGGTGAAGATTGAAATGGCGTCCGACTCGGTCACGGCCCGTCTCTGTCCCTCGCTGAAGCAGAGCACGCCATGTTTCGGAGGAAGGAAGACCTCGAACGTCACCTCCTGCGGCTCTCGGATGTCAAGGTTGCTGAGGACGCTGAGGTTAGCGGAGGTCAGGGTCGTGACCCCGCCTCGCTGCACCATGAGACCGGTGTTGTTCTCCGTTTGCAAGTAAGGATCCTGCGCCATGACCTACACAATACAACAAAAATAAGAAATAATAACTACAATGAAAATGAAATAATCATGAGCTACCATTTTCTCCCCACTTTGTAATCTTATCTAAATTCAAAATAAAATGAAACATTTCTGCCCCCTTTTAACTTTTTAATAGGAGTACCAGCCACCAAATGAAGACGAAAACTAAAACACTGTACTCACCTCCAGCAGCGTGGAAACATAATGTTTTCCATCCGATACGAAAAGTACAAATCGTCCAAAACTCACTCCTCGGTGGACAAATAACACTTTTTTCTGTGAAGAGGGAAAAGTGGACATGAAAAGTCAACAGCAACACAAAACGGAAAAAAAAACTATATGTATCAGTCTGCTTTATAAATAAGTTCAAACTTATCAATGACTTAAACTGAGTATTAGGAGCAGTGTCCTTTAATCCTGTTTGAGGGAACCGCTGGTGAGAATATTTTAGATCAGTGGTTTCAAATCTCCAGATATCACAGGGTGGGCCAGATGCTGTGCTTTCTCATGACTTTTCAATTTTAGATTTGTCAAAGGCAACCGTGGTAAGGTTGAAGGATCTTGCTTTTGAATGACAGCTGATTTTGAATGATTGAATGATTATGATAAATAATCTTGACCACTGTGTTCAATCTCCTCTGCATAAACTACAAAAATTATGCTTTAATTTTTTTTTTTTTTTTCATTTCATTTATTTTGTTCATTTCAGGCAATTGCTGTACAATAATGCACAGGGTAAAGGAAAGGAAACAAATTAACAAAAACAATAAACAATGTAACAAATAATGGAATAACAGAAGATTTCATTATGCCTGAAAAGGAGTGGGAAGAAGAAAACTTATTTAATCCCACCCCCAATTATCCTTAACATAATATAGTCAGAAAAAAAAAAAAAATTCTCACTTCCGTAGTTGTATATACACATGGAAACTAATAACTCATTGATTTGGATCTACATAACGAAAAATTTGAAACAAGGTGGCGTTACCATTGGTAACTGATAGCATATACAGACTTGTATACAAGTATACCAATAGTGGAAATGAACAGTATACCCGGATTATTAAAGAAACAACAAAACACACTCAGTAATGTTAATGTGAATTCAAGACCTATATTCTATATACTGCAACCAAACTGTATGTTTATATTGGAGTTTGAATCTATGAACATTTTGGCATTGCTTATGTTGAGTGTCCAGGTTGTTCCACAACTTAACCCCACATACCGATACACAAAAACGTTTACGGGTAGATTTTGTTTTTGGTATTTTGAAATTTCCATACCCTCTTAAATTATGAACTGTCTCTTTTAATTTGAAAAACTTCTGTATATTATTTGGCAATGTTTTATTAAATGCTTTATGCAGAATAATTAGTGTGTTATATTTCACAAGATCATTGAATTTTAATAACTTAGACAGAATAAAAAGATTGTGAGTATGTTCTAAAAAACTAACCTTGTGTATGATCCGCACAGCTCGTTTCTGCATTATGACTAGGGGATTTATTGTGCACTGGTAAGTGTTCCCCCACACCTCCACACAATATGATACACACAATAATGATTTTTACAGAATTGTATTGTGTATAAACAGCATGATTCTGATTTTTTGAGTAAATGAATTTATTTTGATGATAACTTAAAAAAAGATCAACAGTATTATACATTGTTGATGAAAATATTTTAAAATGGGAAGTATAAATTTATCAAATACTATCCCTTCCCCATCAGTGACTGAAAATAATTAGCTTTGCTTTAATGTTATAACTACACGAAGAAGATAAGGTTATTTTATCAGATAATATATGCCGATGTATGCGTTCAATGTGTTACATTATTATGGATTGTGCTGAATCTATTAGATCCAGGAGAGACTAATGGGATTAAATGAAAAGCAAAAAAAACCTGACAGGTTCATTCATCATTAAACTGTCTCTTTAAAGGAACTGGGAAATAATAAACATAGTGTTTACGTCTTCAAAATATACTGAATATGCTAACTGAGCTCATCCGATAGGCAAAGACAAAGGAAACCAAAACCAGAAAATTTGCCCAGTATGCTCATACAGGAATCCAACATAGTTCATAGTAATTAATCTAAATATTTTAAGGATTCAAGATTTCCCCTGAGGAAGGGTTTTCAACAGTTACTGACCTGCTCCAGGTCCCGCTGTGTGAACTCATACAGCTTGTGAGCTGGATCACTGGCCGACACCAGCTCTCCCATGGGAATCCCTCTGCGTGTGTACACCAGCCAGCTGTCCTCAAAGTCCGAGTCATCGTCCCGATAACGGAGGTCGTTCAGTGTCACCAGCCTCTGGCCGTCACGGGCCACGTGAAAAACTTTATCGACGACCCTGATGGGCCGCTCGTCATTGACGAGCTGCACTGAGATATTGAAGGTGTGTTCTTCTGCGTTTCTGTCCTCCTTTTTGTGTTTGTGAGGTTTGTAAACAATAATTTGATACACAAAGGAATCCTGCCTGGTCTCGCTGTCGTCGTGAACATACATGATCCTCTCCTCGGTGATATCCTGATTCGTGAAGGACACGATGTTGTCATTGATAGAAGTTGAGTTGGAGAGGTTGATTCTCCGGATCCGTCCATGGCGGGGGCTGACGGTGATGTTGTAGTGGACCTCACGGTTATTCGCCGTGTGAACAAACAGAATATCTTTGGTGATCACTTTGGTCCCTCCCTCCATGATCGACAGGCCTTCGTTGACGACGGTGACGGCGTTGGACTCGGGCCTGATGTTGACCCTGAAGTCGTGAGCCGAGGAGCTAGCGTGCCGTGAAAACACTCGAAAGCTGAACACGTCTCTGGCGTCGTCCTGCGGTTTGTTCAGAAGCTCGTACTTCACCAAGCCATCTGTCACGTTCTTCTGGCTGAAAGCCGAGTTCTTTTGGAGGATTCTGTTGTTGAACAACAGCTGCCCTTTCTTTGGCGCTGTTACAAGTTTGAAGAAAATTTCACTCTCGTTAAGTTTAACACCCTTCGAAATCACATGGAGGTCCTCGGGAGTTAAAACAGCACTGTGAACGCCGTTGACCTCCATCTTGCTTCGAGTGACCTTAAACTGAATCCATCGTACCACTATGGGGAAAACCACCTCCTCTCTGGCCATGGAATCAATGCTGATTTTGCAGCTGAAGTAATCAGTGACGTTCGTCTGTGTCTGGAGGCCCCGGTAAGTGCTGAGGTATCGTATCCGTTCTTTTTCTAGAAGTTTCTGGGAGAAGGCAATGGTCGGTTTCCAGTCCCCGCTCGAGTGCAGCCTCTGGAGCTCGCCGTATCGTGGAAACTCCGTCACATTGTACCAGACTTCCACAGCCACGTTCACTTGTACCGCGAGCTGATTGGTGGAGATGACCGCGGCCTCGCCTTGGTTCACCTCCAGTCCAGTGTGGTTCACCAGTTTGTGCTCAAGCGCCACCGTCAAAATCCTTAAAACTACGGTGTTGCTCATCTACAGAGTTAAGAAAATGAACATGAAAAGCATTTTTTAAATTGCATTTCTAGTCTAATAAAGAGGCAATGCAACATATTACCTTATGTTTAATATATATTTACATCTTGAAAAAGCCACTAGAATTCTCACCTTCTGCCCATCGCTGACCCGGAGAGCCAGTCTGGAGTTTGAAACCCCCGTGTGGACAAAGCTGATCTTCCTCTCTTGCAGATCAGTTAAGGAGAACAGGTTGACGGCCCTGAAGGACAGATGCGCCATTAATTCGAAAGTCGTTTGAAGTAGGGATGTGCGAGTACCGATACCAGGTATCGGTATCGGGCCGATACTGGCCTTATTTCAAGGTATCGGGTACTCGTGAAGGCTACCGATGCCAGCCGCCGATACTCACGGCAAGAAAACCCCACGCGTAGTAAGCCCTCCTCACCAGCAGTTGGCGGTAGTGCAACCAAATGGGATGCAAGCTGCCGACAAACATGAAAGAGGAAGAAGCTCCTCTCTGGAGCGCTGACAGGCGCAGGGCTACACTGCAGCGGGCTGACTTCTCCATGAGTCTCATCCAGAGTAGAGACAACAGGATGAATCCAGAATGGCTGCTCGTCTCACCAAAACTCCGCCGGTGTGGAAATTCTTTTATACAAGTGAAAACGAGCCGAGCTTTGTAGAATGCTAACTCTGCAATGCTAAAATTGCTAAAGGAGGTACGCGATGTTGTTCATTTACCACTAGTAATTTGTTTAAACACCTCAGGGCGAAGCTTGTGGACAAGAGTCTGACGCTGTTGTGCTGGAAAAAAAGAAAACTCCGGCAGCAACTCGACGGCAAACTCTGCAAGACCGAGAAACTGAAGAGCAGAGATCCGAGAGCAGCACAGAGAACACGAGCAACTCTTTAAACTCAGGGGTTTTTCTATCTTTGACTTTAGTTCATAAAAAAATCATTAAAATTAGTACATTTAAAAACCTTCGTTTATGTAAAGTGTAAAACTCAGAAATTGTTTTATCTTGCACTTAATTTCATTTAAATAAGTGCAAACTCAGAGTTGCTTGTTTTATTTTTCAGACTATTATTTTGGACTTAAACGTAGTGGCTGGGCTGCCTTTTTATTGGAAATAAAATTAATTTTCAAAAATAATCTCATTGCATTATTTTACATTTTATGTATATAAAGTATCGGTATGCAAGTATCGGTATCGGTGAGTACTGAAGATGAAGTACTCGTACTTGGTATCGGTCTGAAAAAAAGTGGTATCGCACATCCCTAGTTTGAAGTTTCGCCAAGTTTCGCAAGTAATACATTTCACAGAGCGCTGACCTGTTGGGGTAATCCTGGTGCTCCAGATATCCGGCTTCAGTGTTGAGGTCTCCCAGGGAGCTGAAAACCAGCTCCTCAGGACTACTGTCAGGGTCCGACACCCTCAGCACATCTGTTGTTAGCTGGGGGGGTTTACGTTACATTGGTTTTTATGCACTGATAACCACTTCATATGAACATCAATAATAAACTCGACCTACCTGTCGTTTGGACTTCTCCAGCAGAGTAAAGAGGTTTCCATCAGGCAAACTGAGCACAGGGGCATCATTGACAGGAGTGATGCTGATATCAAACCGGTACAGACGGTTTCCCCTCAAAAACACAGGTAGCTCCTTCTTCACAGTGGAAAACACTGAAAATATGAAAAAGTCGTTCTGGTCTTCCGAACCGCTGTGGACGTACATGACTCGGCCCTGCCACAGGTCCAGCATGCTGAAGGTTCGGTCCCTCTCCTCTATTCCTATCGTGACGGTCCTGCCCTGGCCTTCCTTCAGCCTCCCACTGAGGTCTGGACTGAGGTCTGGACTGAGGTCGAGGCGGAGCTGGCCGTGGACGGGCTGCTCCTCGATGCGGAACATCAACTGAGATGGATGGACGCCCAATTTATGGAAATCCAAACTCACCTGCCAGAGAATAGATATAGAAACACTCTCATCAATCAATTCTTACTTGGATGCAGAAAACATCATGACACATAAAAGTCAAATGTTTTACCTTCAAGTGTTTGGGTTCCAGTGGTGCCCGGCCTCCTTCTGCCACCTCTAACCTTCTGAGAATCAATATGTTGGAGTTCTTCCTGTTGTTCACTATGGTTGTCACTTCAGACTCAGGACGGTCTGTTGGGCTGATGGTGGTCGCTTTGTTCAGAGCTTGCCCCGTCTTACAGCCCACTGTGACGTCCTTGGTGACTGTGGCATGAGGAAGGCCTGTTTTCTGAGTGTTCACCTTGATGTGCCGTAGGCAGCCTTTGAAGGAGCCCCCTCCTCCGAGTGGACCAGGCAGTCCGGCTCGCCTCGCTTCTGACCGAGCGTCCTCGTCGAGCCCTCCGAGGAGAAGAGGCCCCTTGAGCTGGATGACCTGAAGTTCCTCACTCAGTCGGGCCTTCACCAGCTCCCTGTCCACCTTGAGTTGGACGCTCTGGGGCAGCAAATGCAGCTGGATGGAGTACCAGGTGTGATTGCTGTGGACATGTGTCAGAGAGTGCAGCTCGGTTTTGCTCCCTTCCTCGTTTCCTACCGACACCACCAGGTGACCATTTCTGATCTCAATGGCGACGAATTGCCCTTGGTTCCCAGAGCTGAAGAGGACCATGCCGTCGTCTTCTCTTGCAGAAGGGTGCAACTCGCATTCAAATGCCCCCTCCTGAAGCACTTCCCAGACTGGGAGGGCTAGGAAAGCTTTCGAGCTGAAGAAACTGACAGGATCGTCTTCTGTTGCAGAGAACTGTGCACTACAACCAAGAGACACCTCATGAACACTCTTGTACCCGGAGTATGGCCTGAGACTGGATAACAGGTTATGCTCATTGAAGACAACTTCATCCATGCAACCTCTAAACCCAGAGGAGGTGTTGAGGAGGTAGGGGTGGTCCAATCCACCTGTTCCACCAACAACAAGTCCATCCTCCACACTGAGCTCCAGGTCCGGTCCAGGCATTCGGAGGGCGGTGCGAGAGTTTCGGTCTATGGTCATGGTTATGTTGTGATGATTGTGGGTCAGCTCCAAAGTGTGCCATGCCAGATCATTAAGATGGACGCCTTTTTCTGAACGCAGCGAGCGCTCACCCGAGCCCAGGTCCAGACGTATCTAGACGTTTTGAAGACAGAGGTAAAAACAGGGGAAAAATTAGAGAAAGGATTTAAAAGAACCACCATGGAAGCCAGAGGAGAAAAGTGTCACAAACAAAATTACTTTACATGATGACAGAGTTTTTGTAAAATAATGAGAGGCTACATTTAATTATTGTGTACAAAAACTAACGCAATCCAACTCTTTCATTATCGGTGTCATTGCTGTGTACAGTTCATTATGCATCGACTCAGTCATGACCGAACATGTTCTATCATGAAAGCAGAGCCAAAGGGTTCATTTCCTCTGAGTATGTGCGTGTGTGTGTGTGTGTGTGTGTGTGAGCAATTCAACACCCACTCCAGTGTGTTTTTTTTTTCTATGCCCCTCCTCTACATAGTAAAAACTAGCATATAAGAGGGGAAAATGGCCAGAGGGACAAGTTTCTCTCTTCTCTCCTTTTGAAAATGTGAGGAATTTTTAGGTGAGAAGCCCCGAGGCTTACTGATCCTGCAGTCATGACAGAAATTCCAACAATATATTTATTGTTCCTGATAATAGCTTGAAGCACTTCCAAACTGGTAAAGCTTTGTGTGTTCCTGGTATCTTGTGGAGTACCTGCAGACGACCAGAAATGAGCTCCAGAAGCAGGAAGTCTTTGGGTCCCGCTGCCAAGAACAGCACGCCTGACTGACTGGAGGTTCGAAATCGAACATGGATTAACGTCTGGACAGACGTCTCCACTGTCCGCAGGTGGATGTAGCCATCACCGTAGAATGAAACTGAAACAATGAAACCATTTTAACAGTAATCATCAGTACCACAGTCAGAATTGTTGATTTTAAGTCTATTGTTTTGCTAATCTTGGCTGCTATATCATGTAATACGATGAAACTTACAAAATTGTCGATTCAGGAAACCCACATGACTTGAAATTTAAAATACCTCGAGGAGACAGAAGTTCAGCAAAGACCATTAATCTGTATTGACTGATCTGCCAATGTGGTGTCTGTTCTGCACTTTGCACCTGCTATCTGAATTCAATTAATGACGACTAATGCATTCCGGAGCGGGCCGCCCTGAAATGTTCTGATGCTAATTACACTACACTGGCTGACCCAGATGGCACAAATCGGACTTTCAGTGGTCTAAACCTGCACGAACTGCAAGCAGGAATACCAGCAGTTGCTGTGCACCGTTTCATGTTCATGTTATCGTTCAACAGATGCAGCACTGAGTTGAGACTGAATGACAGTTTGGGGAAAAGATTACTATGTTCCTGAATGCATCACATCAAAAGTGTGATGTATTTAGCTTGAGGTAGATGTAAATATCTTTACCATTATATATGTGTTACAATATCCAGGTCTCCCCCTCCCTAGAGCTATGCGGCTGTGTGTGTAATAATGTGTTTTCTTTCATGAATCCACTGTTGCTTATGTTCAGTTGTAATTCGATGGATATCATAAAATTATTTCCCTTCTAAAGGTTTTTAATGTACGTAAAGCATTATTTTCTAAAGCACTTGCATTTTGCAAGTGGGGTGAGTACCTCTCTGTGAATAATGAATAAAGTAGTCTTTTTTTCCCCTCCAATTGATTTGACCTACAAAGCAGAAGCATCGAAGTGCTTTGTCAAATGACAGTCCATTTGTTGTAACTGTGACAAACAGCAAATAGAGGTCAGAGAGATGTGTTCGTCTGTTACTTTCAGAGATGGAGGACAATAAAAACTGCAGAAAAATGGCACAGTGGTGTTGGGAGGCACTGGCCTCAAACAAAAGTAACAAAAAAAATGGCAGGCGAACATGTTGGAGTTAACTTCATACAGTCTCTGTTTAAACAGAAAATCACTTTTTGAACCAGTTTTCTTCCACATTCCAGATTTGTAGCCTTCTGGACTGCCTGCACTGTTTCATTTGTCCCACTGACCCATCATATATTTGGATTTATCTGCAGTTGGTAGATGCCTGTCCTGAAAAAGTTTCTTCTCAAAGCCGAGTGTTATAACACTGGTCCAAATGAGAAGTACTCAGTCAGCAGGCCGACCCAGCATGCCTCTCTGAATAAAGCCTATAAGCTCGCTGTCATACCGGGTCCTGTCCACTCATCTCTAATCTGCCTCTGTGATACCAGTGAACACTGGATTATTATTAGTAATCTGCTTTTGGCTGCAGACACCTTGTCCATAAATGCAAACTCTAATAATAATAACAATAATAATAGCAGCAGTAGTTATCATAATATTAAAGTGCAGAAAGTTCATAATGAAAGCTTTGTTTAGCCACATTGAACTTGTGAGGATCAGCAAAAGAAACTACAAACAAACAGGCGATTAAACACAACTGTCTTTCAAATGGAATATAATCCAGCATTATGCCATATGTCACCAGTCTACAAAACTAGACTGGATTAGAAAATAATCTGGCAACTGTCACACACATTTTAAGCATTATGCAAGAGGATGACATTAATAACTGCAAGCAGGTAGGTATTGCAAGCACTCCTGCATCTGCAAAGGTTTTCCTCCATTTAAGTATAAAGCAGCATGCCTCTATAACTTGTGCATCTTTTAAGGAGTGATTCCTTATTCTTACCTGCAGAAATGTGCCCTGTGGAGACCAGCAGGAGTAGAAAAAGATCCGCCACAGAACACCTCATCGTTGGTTAGACTCCTAGAGTGTCATTTGCAGTCAGTAAAGAGCAACATCTGGCAGCTGGACCGTGCAGTCCATTGTCCTGTGTGTGCAGGACTGTCCCTGCACGGTGGAGAACTTCCAGACAGCCTCCACTTGTGGGGTTTGCTGGCTCTGGATTACAGTCTCTCAAAGAAACGTACCTGTGAGCAGAGCAGAGAGGTGGAGCTCCAAATCCCAGATCCTCCCATCAGACTCACTGGGCCTGTCTGTCAGTACCGACACTGGACAGCAGGGGGCAGTGCTGCAGCAGGGAGAAACCAGCATGGAGCAGGTGGTTCAAGAAAAGAAACACAGAAAGAAAGGAGCGCTTTCCAGAAAGTACAGCAGATGGTGTGGTGTTTCTTTTCACTGGGGAGACTCAGACTCAGGCTCAGGTGGTGCCAAACTTGGAAACTCATGCCTATATATATATATATATATATATATATATATATATATATATATATATATATATATATATATATATATATATATATATATATATATACATATATATATATTAAATTATTGTCCAGTCAGTCATATAGCTTTTGTTGCTTGTTTATTTTCCACTGTAAATGTTGGTATTAAGTTGGACATGTCAGCTTTATCACGTTTTTCTCTTCAAGATCAGTTTTTCAGCGTTGTAAATGAAGCGGAACCAGATTAAAAACAAGAAAAGTATCTACAGGAAAGTCCTCATCTTGAAATACTATATTTCTGCACTTCTTGATCAACTTACTTTAACATTTAATTTGCTTACCTTTTTTATAATGATAAACAATTGGTGCAATTTTACTAATAATTGACATGAATTTGCACCAATGACAATAGGAAGGTGGCCAATCAGATTACAGGAGGGCGGGTCGCAGTGCTTAAGTGCTCTTGAGCAGCAGAAAGAAGACCACTTTAATGTCGAACTATGTGTTTATTGTTTTATTACCATCAGAAGATATTTCCAGTCATAATTCTGTATGAAACTGTCACTTCTGAAATACATTTATAATGATTTTGAAGCAGCAAACAAGTCACAGCAAGAATGGACTATTGTAATCGCATTTGAATAAAAAAAACAACAACAAACACTATACAACAGAAACAATACAATCCCAAAAGTAAACTGTATGAATACTTTTTTATTTATTTTTTTTTTTTTTAAAGGCTGACAATGCCCTTTAATAATGCTGAAATGTCTCTTTTTGCTGGAAGTGAATCTGAACAGGCCCCATTCCAGACGACCCTAATAAATGACAAGTAGGTATGGATAATGGATGGAAGGAAGTCGGTGAATGCGCACCTATTCAAGCACTGGCACTCTTTAGGTTTAGTTCCCAGGATGCTATATAATAGACTACAGTCTGGCTCCTTGGACGAAAAAGGGTCACACCCTTAAAATGGGTCACAGTTCAGCTGGTGGCTGCTTGCTCTCTGGATGAGAGTGGCATGGGGTTTTAATGAGCCTGGGTCCCACGCTGAGAGGATTACCGTCTTGTCTTTCGGGGACGGAAAAGTCTCTCAAGCTCAACTAGCTCTTACTTAACCAAATCAGTCTCTGTGGTGAGTTCTGCTCTCAAGATTTTATCTACAAATTCAAAATAAACAATGTGTATGTGGATAATACAAGTTGACAACCATAAAATTAAGAATATGAAACGATGAAAAATGACTGATTTTGGTTTAATTCACAATCTCAGATGATATTCAGTGATTTGATTTCATTAAATTTAATTTAATGTAATCAAGTGAACAAGCAAAGAAGCTACTCTTCAACCACCTAATTTAAGAACAATTTCATATTTGTAGCTCTAAAAAAACTGTCAAAGTTCCAGTATATATAAAACAACTTAGGAAAACTCCGGAGCACAACAGGAGTTTTCATGGTAAACCAGTTTCCCTAACAAAAGAAGAAAAAGTTGAACATCGGGTTGTTTGGGGCTTCTTGGGTTTTACCTCCTGCAAACAGTGCAAATCTCTCCTGATGGCGCGATCAGATAAGGCTTCCCTTTAAAGAGAGCTGGAATCTCCCGCTTCCTGTTTGATGTCTGAACCTTCAATCAGGTGGTGACATTGAACAGAGCCAAACAGTTCAACAACAAGTGTCTCGGAATCCCGCCAACACAAAGCAACAAAGAACAACTCACATTCGCTCACAATATAGAATTCAAGGGAGTTTTCTTCTTTCTACTTTTGAATATTCTGAATCTAAAACAGTGGTACACGGCTGTATGACTGAATTTAACTGAAAGACCTTGAAAAGTGTTGGTGGTCCACTGCAAGCCGTGCCCACAGCCGCAGAACTGGTACAACAAGCGGCGCGAGTACAGGAACCACCTGGACTGGGATAAGGCCGGCAGCGCGGAGCAGCAGGAAGAACCAGACGGTCGGGACTGATTTAAGTCCAGCAGCAGCTAAAACAATAATAAAACAAAAAACAAAAAAAAAACACCTCACACATCTGGATGGACCAACCTGAAAGCTTCTCACTGAGTGCGTACAAGATGGCATGCAAAGAAAACATTCAGTGAAAACCCAAAAAAAGAAACACATGACAGCGTCTCTTTGTTTCCTCCCCTCGCTCCCCATCCTTCCTTCCTCACCTTTCACGTCCTGCACGTGTTGGCACCCCTGTCCCTGCTCGAACATGTATGGCTTTAGAATCTTTCCCGTGGCATTTCAATGTGGATCTATTGATTTTTGAGTGGCGAGGTTTGGCTATAAAAAGGAGGAGAGAAAGCCTCCCGCATTACCCACCTGTGCAGGCGTGATAAATGAGTCACCGTGTTTTCATACTGGAGTAAAAATAAAGTTAATGGAAGAAGGCTTAAAACGCCGTGTGGGCTTCGGCATAAACCTTGGCCCCAGCCTTTCGTCCATTTCCAGCATAAATACAATAATTGAGTGACACGTCCACTTTCTATTTATGAGCAGGTTGCATAAGAGCAGGAGGAGAAAAGAGCCGCAGAGAAAAAAAGCTCCAAACAGATACATAAATGCAGAACCTGTGGACATGGAGAGATTTCACCAAGGTCCTTCCATTCTGAAAGAACTTGGATAAATAGCAGCTGGGTTGTTTTAGGTGGGTGGCTCTGAGGGGGCGGGTGACGTACGGAGTTGGTTCGGTTGCTCCGGCTTTGAGCATTCGCAGCATTTAGTTGAAATATCATGACATTTTTAACGAGACTCCAAAAGAAGCACTCAGGGCACCTGTTCCTCTCAGGAGGCGTGTGTGTGTGGGTGTGTGGGTGTGTTTAAGTGAACCAAAATTGTGTTTTTTTTTTAAGGGATAGATTAACTTTACTTTAGTAGGGCAGGGCGTACGGTACATTTTGCATAAGGTTGCCGAATTTCAGTACAAGTCAATACAATGTCTATGTTTACATTCACCCTCATTACGACTAATGTGAGGAAAAAAATAAATGAAGGGAGAAATTACTGGATATAGTTAGGTTTTAGATGACTCGGATCATAAAAAGTAGACAAATTCAATGTCATATCTGAAAGAATTTGATGTATTCGGTCTTGGACCCCAAGAAAGTAAATAAAAGAAGGACCCACACCGACACACACTCAGCTCCAGCTGACACCACTGAATTATCAGACTTACACTAAACTCAACCATAAGTACTGTGTGATTAACTGTAACCTTTTCCAAGACCTATAACCTAACCCCAACCTCAGTCTAACCTCACAAACAGGTCTTTACCACAAGGCTGCGGGTTTTACTCACTTTGACTTGCTTTTGTCCCCACAAGGATGATAAATCCCCCTAATGTGATTACATACACAGATTTAGCTCCTCACAACGGGGGTAAATACCTTGACACACAGACACAAAGACTCCAAGGTGTCCCTGAGCAAAGGTAGCGGCCGGTCTCTCAGCATCAGGTTGCATGTTTCAGCAAAGAAATATCGAATATCAGAAAAGTTCCCCTGAATATTGAAACCAGCTCCTTTCAGACATGAAATACACAAATATACCAAAGCATGTGAGCGGTGTCATATATTTTATCAGCCAATGCAGTTTTCAGATGCCAGGGGTTGATGGAGAGAGAACACTCACGCTAATGAATGGCTGATCGATGCAGAGTCTATCTGGTGCATTAAGACACGTGTGAGAGAAAGTGACGAGGTGTGAGTCACTTTTGAGTCACAGCAACTTTACTTAGCTCGTTTGTTGGAAGAAGAGAAGGCATGAAAACACAAAGAAGAGCGACTGTGACAAGGCGATAATAATCCTGTGGAAGGAGCAAAAATAGTGCAACCTCAAAAAGGCCAAATGAAAAGAACGTGTCGACAAGTGTTTCCAAGTCTGCAATGTCTTCGGCTAAGTGGTGCTCAGACATTGGCAGGAAAGAAAAATGTACTTAGCCTTTTCTTTTTCTGGAAAAGAGAAGGCTTCAGACTGCTTTAGTTCACAAAATGTTCCACATATGTTAACCCTGTGATACCTGTATATTACTGCAAGACTCACCCTCAGAACGTTTCTCTTGCTTTGAGCAGACTTTACACCACAAGACCAAAACAACCAAAACCACAAAGGAGACAAAAGCAGAAAGATTATCTCACCATCGGCTAAAGGTGGGGAAAGTTTTCTCAATCTCAGGAAAAATCCTGTTTTGTTGGAGATTTACCCAAATTACACCAAAAGGGAAGAAGCCTGGCGTGAGCCGACCCTGGTCCGAGAGGGTGATTGATCAACATCACCCTGTTTGATCAATGCCAGGCTTGTAACAAAGTTCAGTGAGGAAGCTCTCATTGAAGGAAGTCGTGTTGCTGATGGAAGAAATGTGAAACAAGCAGGACAAGTCCAGGGTTTGACTGACAATAAATATGGTAAAAAATTAACACGAGTTATTGAAATACATGAAGAACTCAATATGATAACAAAACGTTCTTATAAGGATTCTCAAAGTGTATTTCTTTTTACAGCTCTCTGTATCTGGCTGGATTAGCCTGGTCTCCTGACCTTTAAAATCAATTAAACTGATTAGAACCAGCCTTTGCCTCCAAAGCATGAACAAAGTCAAAACAAATAGTGCGATGGGTTCTGGAGATTGAAAGATGAATGAAAGGAGATTTATTTATAAAAAGAACGGAAATGTCACAAAGTGGTTCACAGTAATCAGATTAAACAAAATGCTATGAAAAACAAAAACAGGCGTACATAATTAGATGTACGCCTGTTGAAATGATGGGTTGCTGTTTAAAAACGTCTACCAGATATCACAGTCTTCAACGCTGTTGGAAGACGCAGAACAAGAAGTGAACTGTGTTCGT
The DNA here is from genome assembly GCF_902148845.1 of Salarias fasciatus. Classification (NCBI taxonomy): domain Eukaryota; kingdom Metazoa; phylum Chordata; class Actinopteri; order Blenniiformes; family Blenniidae; genus Salarias; species Salarias fasciatus. The sequence continues at coordinate 8,456,669 of NW_021941229.1, read as the reverse complement.
GGAGACATGAGGCTTCAGCGGCTCTTTAATTTAAACAGCAGTTTGACCGTGTAACGCTCGGAACACAAGCTCCAGAGTTATGAACTGGACCCTGAAATTAACTGGAAGTCAGACTTTAAAATAGGAGTTATATAACAGCGTCTGGGAGCTTCGGCCAGAAGTCAGACATCCTGCAGCAGCGTTTTGAACTCGCTGTGGAGATTGTGACATTCATTTTCATCCTGAATGTCAAAAATCCTGAAACAGAACAGAAGGTAAAGACTTGAGGACACATTCCTGAATAATTTAAACTTTATTTGAACCTGTCTTGGGGTACAACAGGTGGAAAAACACTGAAGCTGGTGAGCGCCCATAAACGTGGCTGCACCTGTGTTCACTCGGAAAAACACCATAAAATGAAACACTGAGTTGACTTTAGGTTACAAATAATGTCAGCTTGGTGAAATTAAGTAAGACATCAGATTGTAGCAACCAGTTGTCCTAAACCCATGATGCTTTTGCTTTTCTTTCTGTCTAAACAGGCAGAGTCCTGAGAAAACAAAACTGGGAATCATGTGCAAGATCAGCACTCAACACGTCGAGCGATCAGGAGGAAACTCCTGCAGCGGAAGGATGGGGACAGACTCCAGGAAATTACTTTATAATTATTTCTTTTCCACAATGCTGAGAAAGTTGAACAAATGGAATAAACCTGGTCAGGCATCAGGAGACCTGAGACCTCCTCTGTGTTCATCTCTCTGAGCAAATCCACATAAATGTAGTTATTGTGTCTTAAAACGTTTGAAACGCGGGAACAAAGTCTTGCTCTGTGCTCGAATTTTGTTTTCTGGGTAATAAACAGATCCAGTCGAACATGTGCACACCTCCAAATAAACACTCGCAGGAACTCATGTGAATCACAAGCCTCTGGCAGACGCACACACACACACACGCATGCACAAACACACATATGCCTCTTGCTCGTCAAACACAATGTGACACTCCGCCGAGGATTGTTTTTGCTCTCATTTCAACTCTTCCTCTCCATCTCTGGAGACAAAGGTCAGTCCCCTGGACACAATGGCGGCCAGCAGCTGGTGGCCTGACTCACGGCCAAACCATTTAACCCTGCAGCTTATCGCACAATTAAACTTTGTTAAAGGGACTTCTAAGCAAAACATTGTCTGAGTCACGGCTTCTGTGCTCCCCACAACAAGCGGGAGCGATGAAAAATAAGTAGCAAGGCGGGGGCTCGGGACATGCGTTCACAGCGCAGTTCCATTCCCAGGGCGTGGAGCACGGGAACAGGTCGGCGTTTCCAGCACAACGCGCTTTGTGTTCATGTGACTGGAGGCTCGCATGAGGGGCAGCGGCTCAGCTGCGTGATGCACTTTCACAACTTTGTGGTCGGTTATCTTTAAGAGATTTGGCCTTAAAAAACAGCCCAGGCTTGTGTTTGACCTCAGGAACACAGGAAATACGAGGCACGTCATGTGCTAATGTTCTGGGTCTCTCGGCAGAGTCCTTCTGCGTGCTTTTCACAGGCAACAACATTATCTACAGCGACACGATTTCTCAGGGTTCGACTGTCAGGAGTGTGTTTGTCTTCATTCCAACAGAGGCTGTTTAAAAAAAAAAAAAACTGATCTCAAGATGTTGTACTCAGCGGATTCTTTCCACTTTGGGATTCAGTTAAATAGTCTTTACTGTTGTAATTTTATATTTTCAGGCTACTATTGTGTCAACAACAAGGTGATAAGATTAGGGTACTGACTTGTTGTGTTTAGATGCCGAACACAAATTAAAATAAGCTCCTCCCCCTCGCATTCTCTCAAACCTGTATTTCCAAGATTCCTCTGTCTGCCGCTGAACTAGTACAGAACGTACAGCAGCTCAGCAGTCTCGTGTCTTTTTCAAACGACAACAACAAGCCTGAGAAGACTCCACGAGTCCGAACGACGTATGAAAGAGCCAATTGTGAGGTTGAACTAATTAGGAGGTCGTGATTCGTAATCATGGACAAAAACCAGGGTCAGAGGGTCGAGCCGTAACCTGGTCGCAAAGTGAGTCAGGCATAAATCATCCATTGTTGTCCTCCAAACTGTCTAATTTTGGCGTTTCTAAGGGAGTTTCGCTGTAGCCCAGAATCGGTCACAGCATTGCCAAACATATGCTGATGCTACACTCACACCAGGGCACCCATGTGATCGTCCTGAATGTCACTTCTCTTTCACAGTGAAGTGAAACTCGCGGCGTCACTGAGAGGGGACAGCCGCCTGGAATTTACACACTTTGCACTGCATGTTATCAAAGGTCATTTTTTTCCCAAATCTAAGTTCACTGATGTTTTGACACATGATCGAGAATTCTGACTCAGGTACTAAAATCAGCTCATTGTTAACAATGATAAGATTATTAGTAATTTTCAGTTTTTTTTAAACAATAATAATTATTCTTCATGAATTTCCATCAGAAAAAGATAGTGACATTATGATACAAAATACAGCAATCAGGTTTTTTGTAAGATAATAGGTATTACATATTTATAATTAACCTTGAAGTGGAAAAATAAATTAATGTATAATGCTTGGTAACTTTATAGCTATGGACACAGTGGTGAGTGTGAATATTTCAAAGGAAATCGTTTGTACCAGTCTGTAAAAATAATAATAAAAAACACCCAAATCAATCATAACAGTGTACAGTATATAGAAAAAAGACATTTTCATCCAAACAATATCATAAATTATGATCAAAATGCCATTTATGGTTTATAAAATGTCCAAACAGAAAGAATACATGATAGTTATGACTAAAGCTGAGCTTCATTCACAAAATAAAACTCAAGTTTCCTCAATATATCACATTTTAAACAACGTGGGGCTGCATTGTGAAGCAGTACCCAGTACCTACAAGAAGGTCAAGGGTTCAAACCCTGTGCGCGCATGGGTTTCCTCTCGGTACTCAGGTTTCCTCCGACATTCCCAAAACATGCATGTGAGGTTAATTGGTGACCCTAAGTGTGAATTCGGGTGTGCGGCTATCTGTCTCGCTGTGTTTTTCCTGTGAGGGACTGGTGATCTGTCTGGGATGTATCCTGCCCATCGGCTCCAACACCGAAGATGAATGAATGCATGAAAATTGGATTCATGTGCCTTTTATGCACATGGGGAGAAACATGTTAGGGTTTGAAACAATAATGCAGACGAGCCCTTGTAGTCTCTTGTTTCCCTCTTCTTCTCACATGAAGGTAAAGCGTTCAGCGTCGCGCAGCCACAGAGAGGCAGCTGTGTTGTGGTGAGCGGAGTGTTGACACAGAGCAGGGTGCAGCCGCTCTTCAATGGTGACACTGAATTGGAGTTTTACGATGGCGGGAATCAGCGAACGAGCTAAACCCAACACTGGGGACTGACCCAGATCTTTAATGCTAACAGCTAACAGCGTTGTAGCATGTTTGGATTAGGCTGGAATTTGAGCGAGCAAACTCTTGAGTAATTTCCAGTAATTTGTTAGCACCTGCGTATGTATATGTAATTAGCTGTGCTTTATTAAAGCCTGTAATAACACATGCTGCGGCGCTCGCGCTCTTTTGATTCGGGAGTGAATCACTCCTCCGAGTGGCGCTGGAGTGGCACTCCACTCAGAACAACAAGCAGACGCTTCCCTCCCTTCGGTTGACGGGAGAGCTGTTTGCAGCCTGGATTCCGGTCTCAAAGTTGCTGTTGATGTATGAAAACCTCATGTCTAATAGCGCAGATCTTCATGTTGAAATGGTTGACCTCAAACAGAAGGGTCACCGGCCCATCAGAGGACTGACGCCGTCTGCAGGAACTTGACTGTCTGGTTGGGATTAAAGCAATTTGATAAATCGGAGCTCTTGTACTTCCATCGGCGATGCCAGATATGATGATTTACTCTTATAAAGCAACCACTCCTAAAACTCTGGGTATTCCAGCCCAGCCGCACGCCGGATCATGTTCTCGCATCCATGACAAAGAATCACATAAGTCAACTGAAGGATCCAAACAAAAGTGATTTATCCTACAATTCCAGGTCAAACTGGGGGAAAAAAAAAAGAAAATATTTCAAGGAATCAAATAATGTCTGGGCTTTAACAAAACATGCAGACAGCTTCCCCTGACACACAGAGGGTCCCGCCCATAACAAGCTATCTGTGTCAGAACGCCGGTTTGAGTCTGGGTGGCGGGAAGCGGCGGACGACGTGCGAAACGCAGACGGGCTGGAATGTTTCGCCGTGCCTCGTTAGTGACGCACTATTTGTTGTTGTGCTACGCTGCAGTGCTCTTATTGTTGGAGCGAGAGACACTCTGCACTCGTCAGGGAGGCGAAGAGGAGGAGGAGGAGGAGGAGGAGGAGGAGGAGGATGGGGGCTTTTTTTGTTGTGAGCCCGAGAGGGTGTTCTCCTTTCATTTCCTCCCTTCCTTGGAAAGCTTCCCTCCTCCTCCTCCTCCTCCTCTCTCGCTGCTTCTAATGTCTTTCCTGTGAAGGGGACGGCTGTTCCCACAGAGTGCGGGACATCCCTCGCACGCACGACAAACATACAGATATGCAACGTACACACTCCGGCCACAGACATGATGTGCAGACTGCGGCTCCAGGCTTGCATTCTGGGACGTAATGTTTTCAGGCGCTTCGAGGCCAATGTCTGTCATCATTAGAATCACTGGAAAACATAAAACCCAGTACGACTTGGCGCTGACGCTACATTTTTTTCCCCAGGACAAGCAGAGTTTGTCCTGAACAAACATGTAAGGGTGTTCTCAGTCCTTTTTTTTAATGGGGAGTTAAAGCCGAGATGTTTTTGCAGGTTTATGACTCCTTCCTGTTCTTAGTGGAACGTTTTTTTTTTCTCCTCTCAGTGTTAATTTTTCTCACCCGAAATGCTAGAAAAACACTCAGAAATCAACAACAAGGAGGACAACTGGCACAAAACTGACGTGAAACAAACAGTCGCGCATGGTGAGAGTGGAGACGGTTTGCCAAATGAAGCCGGGAGCCAGCTCCTGAATATCCAGTGGCACGTTGCCCGGAGCTTCTATTAATTACTGAATCAGATCTGCATGTAAAAAAAGACTGGCAGAAGTTGAAAATGTGACCAATTAGGGATTTAAAAAAACTTTCAGGAAGAGGTGAATTTATCTCAAAACCAGTGTTTGTTATGTAAGCTTCTGGCAAGGCCTACAGAAAAGAGCGCGCAGTTAAAAAAAAAACAGAAAGTTGGGACTGAACGTTTTCTGTACACTTCTGAGCCAGAGGGAACACAAAGCTTGTTTCCTGTTTGTGCCACATTCAAACCCCTCCCCTCCATTTCCTTCCCCGGGGTTTGATTATGCACCTGCACCACAAGGTCCGCACAAACGCCGGCGCTGGCGCTTCATTCATCTCAACATGTGGGGGGGAAACAAACAGCTCCCGCGCACAAAATAAGCTTGTTTTTCCCCGATGCTGCACGGGAGACAATGGAAAGTCCAGGATGCGCTCGGATTCCTCAGCATTCATCTCAGCCGATGTTGACAGTTTAAATTTGGTCACTTAGATGAACATGGACGTTGCATCCATCCTATTATGGAGAAGAATGAAAGGAATGCGAGCAGCTGCTGTACTGTTTGTTATTATGTAAGGATTCTGGGTCACAGTGATTAAAGACAGACGCTCTGCAGAGATTAGACGAGATTCATCAAAATTTGTTCAGAAATCCAACGGGACTTTTAAGTCACTTTAAAATTACACCTCAGCTCTGCATGGATTGCAAATTTGAGGATCTTTCTCCGAGGAACTTCCTCTGAACTCAATCATTAGAGCGGCCAACAGCGCTGACAGTGCAGATAATATATGAGCGTTTGAACGCCTCGTTTCGATCACCACAGAGAACGACGTCCCACCCTTGCTTCTGGAAAACCAGAGGCACATTCCTGACGTTCTCAGAACCTTGGAGGTCATTTTCCCTTTAGTAAATGTTTGAGGAACCGAAAACCCATTTTTTTAAAAGTCTTCATAACTTCTTTGAGTCGTCGTCCTACATCTGGCTGGGTTCACAGCCCTCGAGCTCCACTCTTGTCGTGTTACATCATGTCACAGATGGAAAAAGACCAGAAAACCTTTTAGGTTTCGGGGAACAATCTTTTGGGAGCATTCTCCTTAAAGAGACGCCCGCTTCATTATTTGGAACAGGAAGTGTGCCGTCCAGTGTCGTCCATCTCAGAGACACACTCCAAAGTTTTGGTATTTCTGTGTTAACTTAACCTTTAACATGGACACCATTTCGGTTCTGTTATTCTTGCGGTAATTGCTGAGGGTTGGAAGGATGCCAGCACTTCAGACATCGTCAGTCTGTTTGTAGAGACAGTAAGGCAGGAGAGAGGTGCACCGAATAGGCTGCTTAAACGGTTCCTGGTGTGACTCTACAGTCATTTATTTATTTTTATTCTTTTAGAAACAGCAGTGTGGACCGCGGACCGGACCACAGGGGGCCTGCCTTCCTCCTCACCTGCATCGATGAGTCGCTGACTCACCTTTTTTGTTATTTTTGGGTCACTCTTCAAAGATACTGACCAATGCGGAACAGATCCAGCTAATAAGAGTTGCAGTTTTGGAGATGACTGAGTTGCAATATCATCATATTTTGGCCTTCATAAAACCTGTTAGAATCTTTACACTTGTCTTTTTTGTTTCTGCTCCTACTACAAAATGTTCAGCTGCTGCCTAACAGTTCTCACCCACTGATGTGGGCACGAGGAGCCAAAAGAAAGAGGAAATGAGTGTACTAAAATTCATCCGCCAGTGGTCAAAAGTTTATTACTAATCAATGTATAATTGATTTTTAGACTTTAGAAACTGGTGGCATTGCACTCAGCTGTTTGCTTTAAAAAGAAATAGTTCATCAATGACAGGAAAACAGGGCTGAGAGGAGAGAGAAGGTCAGTCCTCAGTTTGTTTCTCACCTCTGTAGGGTGACGGGGTGGGTGTGAATGTCAGAGAGTCATAAAAAAACGGTCAACACAGACGCCCCCAGTTCAAACTCTCCACGAATTTCACACAAATTTCCCCAGAATGAACATGATCTGGATATGAAACAGAGCACACACACACACACACACACACACACACACACATACAAACACACACTTCACGCGTATATTCCCACCCCAGTGCCACATGTGCAGACGGTGTAGGAGTGGTTTACAGTAAAACCACTCAGGCTACAGTGAAATTACAGAAGTAAATCAAAACACGCGCAGACTGCACTCACTCCCAGATGTATCCTAACTTTTGTTTTTAGTAAGAGCGTGGGCAGCGCACATCCCACCTCAGACCTCTGCCGGGTTAACTCCTTATTGGCAGGATTCAGGAGGCAGTGGAGTGGGCACTTCATACAAATATAGAGCTGAAAACAACAGCAATAGAACCTACACCGTGTTCCCACAAAAACAAACCAGGAGGTATTTCACTGACTTCTTTCAAATATTTACTTTTCATCGGTTTTCAGCTTTAATTAGATGCTATTGGAACATGAGAGGAGGGACAGTTTAGTTAAAGTGAAGAGAATGAGCTGATGTGAGTCACTAACAGGCCTCTATAGTTGAATACGGTCACTTGTACATGGATAAAAATATCATCAAATACAAAATCATTTACTATAAAAAGTAAAAATGTGCTCATTCAGGGACTTTTGTCATGGAAAGTGACGTAAAATTCAAGCTAAAATTAAAAAAAAAAAAGTGGAAGTGAATGTTATGACATGAGAATGTCCACCTCTATAAAACTACAGAACTTTCCAGTTTCCACCCTGTGAACGGCGAAGTACCGACGTCACAGTCATGACTTTCACTTCTCTGAAGACTCCTATTGTGTGGGTGAGATCTGTGGAAGGAGAAAAAAAACAAAAAGAGGCACTGTGTGAAGACTTTTAGCAAACTAACAAAACGTGTGGTGACAAAACGCGCTGTGGGAGCGAACGTCTGTAGCTGCTCTCTGATGCAGCACGGCGAGCTGGGTCTCTTCTGAAATCGCTCAGTGCATGGTTTCACATGTTTTTCATTTGCTGGAAGCCGGTTTGTAGTTTTTGGCAGAACCTTTAGCCCGAGTTGAGTTATATAAATGTTCTATTTTTGTGTCCCTTCAGAGATAGCTATCACATGTTATGTCCTCGCTGAGTGATGTGTTCTCGTACGTTTCAAGCATAATAAGCAATTAACATGATTTTAAAGAAAAAGGAAAAATCTAACAAAATGAATCAACAGTAATTGACATTCTAACTTCAGTGACTTAAAAGAAGGTGGCTGCGGGAAACAATAATGTAAAGCAGATGTAGGTCACGCTGAGGAATGTGTGCGATTTTTTTTTTTTTTTTTTTTTTATGAAAGAGGATGTAAGGTGTGTATGTGGGTCATTTATGTTGTGTGTTTTCATGTGTGTACTTCCCTTCCTCAGAGGATATCTGTGTGTGTCTGACATGGAAGTTCACTCCAAATCCAGGAAACAGGTCCTCAGTCTTCCCGCCATCCATCACCAGAAGACATCACAATAACCCCACACACAGAGGTGGACGAGCCTGCGAAGAAAATCAATTTGTTCCTCAACATCAGCTGCAATTCTGAACAGTTATTTCAAGTTTCAGTCACTCGAACTGTTGTCTGCTGGTTTCCTGTGTCGGTTTGGGTTATGTAACCTGTTTACAACAAAGGTCCTCTTCCCCTGGTGAGACGGTGTCCCTGTTCTCTTGAAGAAGAACCACAATCCATAGCATGAAGACACACAGGGCCTTGTTGAGACGTCCTAAAGCGAACAGCCTGATGATATAAGTGCAATTATGTACGGTACATACACTCACTATGCATAATTCCATATTAAAAATTAAAAAGAGATGACATAAGGTTTGCTTTAAACAAAGAGGTTTTGAGCTGGGATTCAAAAGTGTTCCAATGTTTAATGCATCAGATGGCTATATGCTAATATGCTAATATGCACATATGCACAACATGTAATATGAACACTGAGGGCAGCAGGTGGCTTAAAGTGGCTCCAAATCATGTTTTCTGATAAATATTTAATGAGATACAACCTCGGCCATCCCAAGAACTAAGATATCCCTACATAATCTACAATAGACTGAAACAATGTCGTAGCATCATCTTCCAGACATTTGTCTGACGTGGTGATTACAAATAACCAAGCTGCCGTTTTTTGTATTACTACTTTGGACCACCTGATGAGACAAGATGATTTCTGGTCTGTCCTCAGTCCAATGAGAGAAAGAGAAGCAGCAGGTGCCTCCACTGGCTGAAGGAGCAGTAAATACTACAATGTCTGAAACCATCCGCAGCAAAGTGCTAAAACATAGGTCTGATGCACCGAACCTTTGAAGCAAGAGTAAAACACACCACCTCAGACTGAGACCTCGCTGTGCTCGGCTGATTGCATAATCTGCCGCCTGAAGCTCGCAACACACCTGACCACACATTATGTTAAAACCAACAGATGGTGCAATAAATATATTCGCAATTCAGACAGGATGGGGGCTCGACAGGCAACATGCAATCAAGAGCGTTACCGAGCAAAGGCATTTGTACTGCGCTCGGCAGCAGGTGTAAAGACAAATCATTGAAACTCCAAGTCGATCTTGGTTCGATGGCTCTTCACGTGTCTGACAGCAGGACAAAGCACACGCAGATGACGACTGACGTTTGAACCTTACTCATCCGTTGCATAACCAAACACCTGCATTTTTTTTCCGCTGTTGTTCCGCTAATTAAAGCCTGTGACAAAAAAATAAATAAATATTCTAATGCAAAAAAAAGAAGATTTTAATAAAAGTTGGCGCGTGCCTGCAGAGCTGCTGTCTGCCAATCTGGCTGGTAGTGGAGCCTCTGATCAGCGCTTCCTGTCGTCACATGGCTGCTGCTGTAGCCGTGGGTGAAAATCATCCCCTTTCTCTCGTGTCTTTCCTGAGAAACGCTATAGGAACACAGTTCAGATGTCATAAGGTTTAACGGGACTGTAAAGTACAAAAAAAAAAAAAAAGTGGACGGAGCAAAGATGCCACTTTCAGATGAATTGGAGACTGTTTGGGTATTTTGTTTTGGTTCTTTTTATAGGGAGATGACTGTGACTATGAATGCGTGAACCGAGGCATGTAAAGTCTGACTCACATACTATTGTTTTGAGGAGCCAAAACATGGTTTTAACTGATCTCAGGTGTTTTGACTGCAAACATTACATTTAAAACCAAACATTACTTATAATCTCCACAAAGTTCTACCAGGATAGTGAAAGTGATTCGTTGGCTTGGTTTTCATGTTTACGTGTCTTCACATTTTCTCAACAACAGCGAGTGTTTTTCCCTCCAGAAAAGTGAAAAACAGACGGTTGGCCCGGCGCTCTTCAGACAGGGTCAGGGGGCTTCCAGGAGCTGAGTCAGGCCTCTTACTGGAAGCCCGTGAGTCACCCGTCTCCCTTCCTCCACCCTGAGACCACTGCCGTCTCCCCTCAGCCTCGTTCCTCGTATCAATCAGTCTGTTCAACATTCATTGTCTTTACGTCCGTCTCTCACTTTCAGGCCTTCCACACATTCAAGCAGGGAGCGAGAAACTCAGCCAGTGCATGCTGGGATTACCTCTTTCATGGGCCGACTCCCAAATGTGACGTTTTTCCAAAGTAGTACAACCCGCATTCCTCAGATGAAAGAATGTCACTACAAAAGCCTCCCACACCCCATTGCCCCCAAGAGCCATTATACCCCGCCGCCCCTCCCCTGGTTCTGGGGCTATCCACCCCCCCCTCTCTCTTCCCGAACAGTAATGATCTCACCCAGCTGTCACTGTGTAATCCCACCCACACTCTCAGCAGCACACAGGTCGTCTGCTGCTGCTGGTGGCAGCTGACATCGCTCCTCTTTGTCCGTCACTCTTTCCCTGGAAACCAAATCATGCTTCCAGTCAGTCTCAAGAAAAAAACTGTGTATAAAGGTCTTTCATGTACTCAGCACAGTTTGAAACAAACATGCTCGTGTTGTGTTATACAATGTTGACATCTTGCCTTTTTTTCCCCCCCAACTAAATGGCGTTGATGAAAAATCTGCAATACTTTGTATTTACCGTCAGAGAGATGTATGAATGATGTGTTCCACCTGTATTCAACAGTTATTACCTATATATAAAACCAGCAGTTATTACCTGCACATAAAATGAAGTTAGTAAGTGCATGAATACAATAACAAAAACCCTTGATATTATTCACCAATTCCAATTTATCGTCTACAAATACATTTTGTGTCACATTGAAAAAAGATCTGATAAAAAAAAATCAAGAACATGACTCAAACTGTTTTTTTTTTCCTTTGTTTGATATTTCCAACATCTGCATGAGTAGCTGAGATGAATAATGTGAAAATGAGGAACATCTGTTGTGTTATCTGTCTGGCTGTGTGAGAGAGATGTCGGCAAGACAACGTCTGTTTATTTTTCAGTGTTTTCCCTAGATACCGAAAACTTACAGTGAGCTTCACCTCTGTGAATTTGCACCCAGATGAGTAGAGCTTGTTCAACTCTTCATTAAGGATTTGGAAACCCTGAAACTGGGCAAATTGTTCAGGGTAGAATCAAAAACTAATTTAAAAAACTAAGTTTTAACTTGATCCTCTGCAGGCTCAAGGTGTAACATTAGTCATGCTTGTAGTTTCTGTTATTTGGAGCCAATCCATGAATTAAAGTCAGTGACTATTGAACAGAGGCTGGTGACTTATGATCAGTAACACACAGTGTTTTACATGGGTGCCAACTGTACTGAAGGACATGAGGTCTTGAAAGCATGCAGATCACTACATGAGGTTAATCTCATATACATTGATTTCCTTGATTTCCTATACCAAGATTTACAACAGTGCTGCAGCAGACGTGGGCATCGAGCAGGCGATCGAACAGTCAAATCCCACAGGGGCCCTTAGTGATAGTGGCAAAGGTCAAACACCACCGGAAGAATGCACGCACACGCACACACATGGACACATGCGCATGGGCGTACTTCTGTCCCAGTGCGTTTGCGATCCACGCACGGACGAGTGCAGCCGGAAGCCGGCTGCGCTCCGGTGGCCGGTGTGGGAGTCGGGTTGGTGATACGAGCGGACCCTGCAGCCTTCGCACACTCAGAAACCATCTATTCTTGCCTGAATGGTGATGTGTCAGAATGTAAGAGGCGTCGGCGATCAAAAAATGAGCGCCGCCCACAACTTCGGGGCCTGGCTGTACTGCGAGGCTAAAGCTGTGTTTATGTAATCTGACGTTTACGCAATGAAATGGGTCAGACTGGGCTTAGGTGGATTGCAGCAGTGTCATGGCAGCTGAGGGGGTTGGTGTAGTTTGTACCCACCTAGATTTAATTACCATATTTCTGAGGAAATTAGACTGTTGCAGTGAGCATAGTATACACATTTAGAGGAGATTCTAAATATTTAGAAAAGGAGATGAGGTCTGTTGTTTTGTCTGACGATAAGTGTATATATATAAAAGACTGCCTGGTTGGCTTGTTTTTAACCTTGCTGGTGCCTGAATAACTGCTAGAACAAGAAAAGACTGCCTTCAGTTGGGACACAATTGACTGTATTCCTGTTGTTACATGAAAGCGTAATTATAATGACCTTGTTTTTCCTTCAATTTAAGGATAACTTTGCGTTATGGGAAAGTGAAATCCTTTCAGGACCAGCTTGTATCATATCGAGTAAATAAATGAAAGTCAACATCTGTGTTTACAGATTTAGCAAAACCCGGTACAATTTAATGGCTTAGCAGAGCTGCAAATTCTTTTGTGAATGCTCATGAGCAAATACTTTAGTCAAATATTTTTGACAAAGACCGGCGCCAAGAGCTACAGCGAGATTACATTGTAACTGAATTTTTGTTTGTTGAGGCTAATCACCAAAACACAACCTCCAACGGAGACAATTACTGACAACACCGGCTTACTGTTTTGGACGACTTGCAAATTCTCAACTTGTCTTGTTGACAATGTCTTGCAGCAAAATAGGTATTTCTCATTAGGAGTCAGTAAAGTCTTGTTTGAAGAGAGCTTACAGAGTTAAGTAATAGTTGAGAGAAGCTGGGAGGGGGGAACAGACAAGGAGAAAATCAGAGAGGGAATATATGTATCTAGGATTTGTAAATAAAGAGCACTTTGCAAACCTTTTAACTAATTATTTTATGAGAAGATGTCTGTTTCCTGCATGGTGATGTAGGGGTTAGTGCTCTCACCTCACAGTGAGAAGATCTAGGTTCAAATACTGACCTTCCTGGGTGGAGTTTGCATTTTCTCCCTGTGTGTGGATGGGTTTCGTTCTCCCCTGTGATGGGCTTGTAACCGGTCCAGGGCGTATCCTGGCTTCGCCCATATAAACTGGCTCCAGGGCCGTATGGATGATGGATGGGATGGGTGGATGTTTTGAAATGGGTGGAAATAAAAAGATGGTCTCTGCACTAATGTTCCTTCACGAGTAAACCTCAAATGCAGTTCTGAAACAAAGAAACACACAAGAATATGTTGGACTATAAATCATAATTCTTTATCATTGTCTCACCACTTTTGAGGTGGTAGATGATGTCTGAATGTTTGCACTGCATGTGCCGACAGTGCTCAGGAAATGACTAAACCTGTCAAATGACATGAATGATTAATTAAAATAGGTCGGCAGCAGTTCTTATGAAGACTTTAAAGTCACTGAGACCACCAGAGCACCAAACAGACGCATTCCTGGAGGAAACCTTACACCTTCTGTACTCTGGCTCTCCAACAAAAACACTCAAAAAGAAAGGAGTCGACCGGAGGGCGAACCAGCCAATCAGAATCTCTGTAGAATTCGATTTCTTACGTCCTCCTCTGTGATTGGCCCGCGCGTCCCCTCGAGACACCCGCCCCCGGACGCTGATTGGCGGGTTTTCCCGGCTCTCCGGAGGTCATTTGAATACGCCTCGCTGCTTTGTGGCTCATTACTGATCCGCTGGTTCAAATGATTGAGTGAAGTACGGAGAGCCGAGCAGACAATGGAGAAGAACGCGACACGGAGACTCTGCTGAAAGACTTCTCTGCGTGTTTACTCTCCTCTCGAACACATCCAACTACTTTGGATAGTCGCCGTTCTCTCCCTCTCTCTCTCTCTGTCTCTCTTTCGCTTTTATTTTTTTACATTTATTTTTTTTCTTTGCCTTTGAAACGGACGCATAGCTGCACCACATCCGAGGTGAGTACCACAATTAAGTCATTCATATAATTGATTTACTTTGTTCGTGTTTGAAATCAACTTAATCCTCCAAACAAATATATATTTTTATAATAGAGTTGTTATGTAACTCCTGGGCATGGTAAAAGAGGTCATGAAGCGACAGTTTCTTGCAGAAAATCCGAGAATAAGGTAATAAAAATTGATTTTAAATACATTAAATTTAGTTTTTTTTTGTGAACTATTGCATTGAAATGCAACTTTATAATCTGGAAAACTGTGCCAACTCCAAAGCTTCGCGTGCATTATTGAGAGAACAAGTGTAAACAGCGGCCCACCTCGATGTCTTTTTATTTACTTTCCCGTCCAGTTGCTACATTTGTTGTTGTTGTTGTTGTTTACCAGCCATGTGAGGGTATAATTAGAACCTCCGTCCTTCGCAAGCAAACATTACTCACCAGCACCTGTGATGGGACTGTGGTTCAGCACAGCATGGCTTTTATTCACAGCCAGCTTCTTACTTTTACTGTGTTATGACTCAGTCAGAAGCCCATAATGTGGCCAAGGCAGGGTGGCTGTGTGTGTGTGTGTGTGTGTGTGTGTGTGTTTGAGAGAGAGAGGGAATAACAGATTGTGTGTGTCTGTAGGGAAAAGAGGGAAAAAAACCCAGAATGAGACAAAGTGTGTGTACTTCTGGCCAAACAGGCTTTAAAAAGATCCATTCCCTCCACACAGCTCCACACAAAACCCACTGTCCTTTAACTTCAGCTGAATGAGAACCACTATTCCCAGCATTTGGCAAGTTTTTCTGTCACATACCGGCTTAAAAAAACACACCAAAGTCAAGTGTTAAGCTCCATTATTGATTAATATGCTGCCTGAATAGGGTTTAGATGTGGGACTTCGCCTAAATCTCAGCTTGTATTGTGGAGAGAGGCAGACTTGTGTGAGATCTGTACGTTTATATTGAATAGAAAATGTGTGTGAGAGAGAAAGAGAACCCCCCCCCCCCCCCCCCCACACACACACACACACACACACACACACACACACACACACACACACACACATACAAGCTTAGGTTTATTACATCCAAGCAGCAGAGAAGATAATGTGCCTTTATCCTTTCTCGCTCTGGGTTAATGCTGTACTAGCCTACCAGATCATACAGAAGGCAGGTGTGTCCCTTTA
Organism: Salarias fasciatus; assembly: GCF_902148845.1. NCBI lineage: Eukaryota > Metazoa > Chordata > Actinopteri > Blenniiformes > Blenniidae > Salarias > Salarias fasciatus. The sequence continues at coordinate 8,441,275 of NW_021941229.1, read as the reverse complement.
TTGTGTGTGTGTGTGTGTGTGTGTGTGTGTGTGTGTGTGTGTGTGTGTGTGTGTGTGTGTGGAGGTTGCATACATACAAGGAAGTACATGCTCGGATAGCAGTGTGTGCTGGAGTAAAAGATAAAACCAGGCTCATCACCAGGCGCACAGTCCTCTGTGTATCTCTGTGCTCGATCTGAGCCTGGTGTCTGTGTTCGCTCTGTTTTGACTGCCTATCAGATCTAGGTCCAGCTTCTCAAACTGGCCACTGGTGTTTTGACAGTGGCTGCAGGCCTCGTCTGACCCGCACGCTTCCCCACGGAGTCATCAGAGCTCATTTGTCGTTTGGTTCCGGCTCCGGCTCCCCATACTTTTAACTTTGATGCTTTGCTTTGGTACACTGATGACGTCTGAGTTGCGTTGGTGATGAATAGAAAAGTTAGGCAGCCAGTCAGACTGAGGAAGGCAGGTTAAAAAAAGTTCAGGAAAACAAAGCCGGATGAGTACAAATAGTTTCTAATGTTTGGGACAGACAAGATAAACAACATCTGTTAATTCATTTGATTTGAACAAGTACGGCCACAACGTAAAACCAGGAAGATTCATTACTGTTAACTAAGATTTTGCTTCTCTGACACAATAAAACTCATTTTGAGTGGAAAACAAGTTGCTTCAGATTTGAGACTGTTTGTACACTTTGATTCTGTATCTTTTGGGAATGTACGCAGCATCCCAGAAATGTTTGTTCAGTGGATTGTTGCTTCTGTATTACACCCCAGTGGACCGGGGGAAGTGGAGTATTGACTTATTACATTGAATTCAATCCAAAAGGAAACAGAACACAAAGACTAAAAAGCAGGAAGCAATAAAACACCAATGCAAAAAAAAAAAAAAGATAAAAAGAAAGAACAGCTCCTCAAAAAACAGAGTAGTGTATTTGTACACTCATCAATTTGGTGCTGTGACTGTAACCTTTACTGGGACGCCAGTGTAGAAGTCGACGGACCGTCCTCCGACGTGCATTTAGAGATGGCGTAACGAATCACAGGTTTAAGCTAACACCGGCATTGTCGGTATGCAGAGTCTGCTGCAACTGATTGCACCACCATGTTATTACCAAAGAGAGCGAAAACAACACCTGACCATCTACCCACAATGACTGCGAATTTTAACCTCTGCAAAGTCAGCTCATTGTTCGGCCTCCGACTTGCTAGAAAAACATATTCGGGGGCTTTCCGGCTTAGAACAATCGGAGGCATTTTGGGCTAATGGCGTGCTCCATAGAAGGACGCAGAGGAGGGATCCAGGGTAATCTTCTGATGTGAGGTGTCGGCATTGATCCTCCCACACAATGACACAAATCAAAGTTTGAGTGAAATCCTTTAAAAGCACTGAGTAAGTGTGTGAGTCTCATCAGAGATTATTCCACCCTTGAATGTTGAAATTCTGTTCTCTTCAAAAGGGGGTTATGCGGCTAATCCACAAACATTCGACGTAAGCACACACTGAACTTGTGCCTCACTTACTGCTGAAGGTTTGACTCACACCATTCTACCTGCTGCAGTTCATTAGTGTCAAAGTACATCAGGTGCAAAGTGGAACAAAGATAGCGCTGCGTTACGCTGGACCACTTTGGGAAATCTTTCCACATGCACTCTTATCAGGTGCAGGCTGTTCCTCCGGCCTGTCGTTGGTGTCCGCTGAGCATAACAAAACGCCTGAAGGAGCTTGACGCTGATTGTGCAGCACCAGTGGAACTGATTAAATCGCCCCTCTGCTCTCAGATAAACTAAGGTAACATGACAGAATGTCCCGATCATGAGGCGGTAGCTAGTAATTTAGCCATCTTTTCGCTACAGCACGGTGGTTATTTTCTAGCTAGTGACCTTGTTTGGAGGCCTTAAATTTGATTACACGTCTCGAAAAGTGGGACTCAAACAAACCTTTTGTGGTTCTTACTGTAGCTAACCATCAGGGGATTTCTTACCGTTATTTGGTCAGGGAGTGCGCAGATCAGCGAATACGTACGTGCTTTCTGAGGTCAACTGATTTTGGAAAAAAAAAAAAGGCAATTTAGAGTGACTAAGTTAGCCACAGATTGTTTTCATGTCATTTTGCCTGAGAGCTGTTCCGTCCTTGACCATTGTGTGTTTTGTTTATTCATAACTCGGTGTCTTTAAGTCACTTTTTGCTCTATATCTGACGCTGCTTCTCTCTCCTTGATACTTTGAGCTCCTTATCTCACTTTTATGACTTGTGTTGAACTCCAGCCCACGAGTCACAAACACATATTATGGACACATAAACATAAAAAGTTGAGATTAGAGCACATGGCCACTCAATATATGAGCTACAATAGGAGGTTAAAGTCTGCTTTTGCTGGCTTGACTGATGTGAAAGGAAAAAAAAAAGGGATCCCAGCCTCGCCTCACGCAGAGGTGGGGCGTCACACTGCCCGGCAGCAGCGTGTGTGAAAGCTGCTGGTGTGTGTGTGTGTGTGTGTGTGTGTGTGTGTGTGTGTGTGTGTGTGTGCGTGTCTGATGATCTGCTGTGATCTCTTCCTGGGGGTCTTTGTGTGGCTGTTAATGCCATGACAGGATAGATAATACCTCTATTGTTGAAGACCTCCCTCCTGTCTCCCTCCTCCCCCTGTGAGCCTGTTGAGCTCAGCATAGCGAGGTGTATCTTTTTGAAACCACGTTAAATGATTTTGAAAAAGGAAAAAAAAAAAAATCAACAAAAAAAGCAGCCTTCCTTTAAAGTGCCGTGTCACAATCAAAAGCATCCTCTGAAGACGTCGGCACTGGGAAAGTTTTCATTAAAAAGGCAGACAAAGGTGTCTTTCACACGCGGTGGGACATTTAAAACCACTAAATTGTGTTTTTTTTTAGACGTTCGGGGCACATTTCACTGGTTTGAAGTGGATAATTTTTGCCTGCGGCACTATTAAGAGTTCAGCTTACTTTCACCCTTCGATGAACCTATTTATGGCACTTCAGACGCTGCAGCCACCTGCTAACACGGGAGACATATTCTGTCATGTCACATTTGACGTCGCTCGAGGGGGGAATTCCTTTTTTTTCTAAGATGATAATACATCGTGTATTGACTGAGCTGCTTCATATGGAAAATGGAACTGCATTAAAAAGACAGTGCATAGAAGCATGCAGTGGGGATTTAGGAAGCCCCGTCACGACAGTGATTATACATCGTTTTTTTGTGTTTTAGCTTCAGAAATGTTCTGTGTTTACACGGCAACATCTTGAAAGTGATGTTCGTTTACATGGCAACGGTGGAAACGCAGAAAATGGTGCAGTTTTTCTGTTGGTTGTTTTTTGTAGTCAAACCACACACACACACACCTACACGTAAACAGAGAAAATAGTATGCTATAAACATTAACAATGGCAATTATGGACATTCGTTTTGACGGAGGACAAAGTTTGCTTGCTGTATTGTGACGTTCAGCTGTTAAATCAAGTCCCAGGAGAATATGGACTGGGACTCGTGACGCTCTGGAGGCTGCCATTAATGTTATTGCCCATTGATTACGGCTGCAGTACACATGCGCAGTAGCGGCGCTTCTGGCGTCTACACGGAGACTGAGCATTTTCAAAAACCTCGTTTACGTAGAGACGCAGTCCATTTTGAAAAAGTTGCGTTTTCAGTGGCTTCGTCCTGTAAACGGACCCCCAGAGATGCAACTGAAGTTCAGCATTTTCACATGAAAGCGTCGTCGTATAAACAGGACCTCCAACTTTCAAAAGTTTAGTACAAAAGCAAATTGTGTTTGCGTTAGCTCAACATTTTTCCACGGCTGCACGTCTTTGCCTTTTCCTGTACTTTCGCAGCCACATCAGTCCGCTTCCTCAGTCTGCAATCTTCAAAGTTTACAAACAAGAGAATATAGACAATGCTTTTAATATGGAACTGTGCTTCCCAATGCCATCATTAAGTCGTTCACGGAGAGAGCGCAGCCTGTGATTTTGCCAGAGTGCATTTTGGGAGCCGCAGCCTCGAAAGCCGCAACTATCCAAATGGGTCAACCTTTCAGGAAGCCGGTCTGGAAGGAAAACCCAAATCGGTTTAGAATTTTTTCGATGGGTTTTCCTCTCGGATCAGGTCATCTTCAAGTTATAAACACAACATGAGCCTCGAATAGGGGGGGGCGGAGGGGGGGAATGTGCAGACAAACTGGAGCAAATATTTCCCAGCGGATTCCAGTTGTCCCAGCTTCACCGCCGCGCACTTCCAGACTTGCGTTTCGTAACCGAACGAAGGTTAAAGAGACTGTAATCTTTTAAGTGAGTTAGAAGGAGAGCAGCAGGCCGCAGATCACAGAGTTCAGAGGATGGGTTGGCACCGGGCTGGCTTACTCTGGCAGGACGCCAGGCGCTATGGTGGACAAAAGTGTGTGTGTGTTGCTCAAGCTATCATTTGTTTATGTGTAATGTGTGTGTGCCTGTGTGTGTATTTGGATTACACCGGCGTGGGGCTTGGCGCCATGGTGGACGAGGGTGTGTGTGTGTGTGTGTGTGTGTGTGTGTGTGTGTAAGATGTTGGCTGAGGCAGACACTCCTCTGTTGGCGCTGTGATGGACAAACAAAAGTCTGCTGGATTCCTGCAGGGTTTTTTTTTTTTTTTTTTCTGGCAGAGAGGATACGTGCATGTGTACATGCTACTGTGTGAGGTGTGTGTGTGTGTGCGTGCGCTTGCGCACGTTTGTCTCACTTATTGCTGGCATGTGTTGCCCAGACAGACAACAGTAGCGGGATAAAGGAGGCTCCGGAGTTAAAGCACGCCCTGGTGGTGATCTGGGATCAGCTTACCAACCTCAGATCCAATTATCTGAACCATTAAGACCAAAAAAAAAATACTGCTGCACTGAGATCATCCATCTGTCACGCTGTTTTGCTTTCCATATGTTGTGCTGCTGCCAGTGAGTGAGCGTCAGCGACGCGCAGGGCACCTGAAAGCGTCGGTGCTGATTTGTAGAAAAATTTAACTAGCAAATCACTTTTCCAAATAAAGCCGATATCTTCCCGGTGTTCAAAGTCAGAAAGAGCAAACACGAGAGGGGTGAAATTATGCGATCAAGTGTTATTATCTCCGCAGACACAGTTTCGCAAACACATATTTTCACAATATTTGATTGCAGCTTAAACATCAATCAGCCAGCGATTGAGTTTGGCTGACGAGGCAGAAGCACTGCAGACGTCGCTTTCATCATTTGGTGATTTTGTAACGCCTGTAGCAGCTCTCTCCATCTGGTGGCTCCTGTTACTTCCATATGCGGACTTCCTGCATATTAATCAGGACAAATGGAAGTGATTCAGGTTTTGGTGTACAGTTGGCCTAAAAATTAAAGTTAATTGTCCTTTTTGACGCCTCAAAGTTGATTCCTTAGCTTCTTTTCACGTGTACAACCTCAATAAGTGCTGCAAGACAAATGTAAATGTTACATGTGATTAATCGAGACACACTTTTGGCGACACAAACATAACAAAACTGTTCTATTAGAAATTGTAATTTAATGCAGTGCAGCTCTGTTCATCAAGATATTCAGATTTATACACTGAAACTTCTTTTGGGAAGCTTGTTCCACATTTCAAATCATGATGAGATGAAGTGATAGACTAAATTAAGTATTAAATTTACTGGATTGGTTTTTATCACACCATTTCATACAGAGATAAAGAAGTTCTTCACGCTTTAGGTTGAATACAGTAATTCACTCTTACGACACATGCACAGTTTTACTCTTGATTTCTTGGATATTTACACATTACACATTTTTTATTATACAGGTCATCATGCCTCCCACGACCCCATACGCTGGAAAGTTCAGCTCCTGCGCTCCTTACAGCAACAACAACAATCATCCGCAACCTCAGAGTCCGTACCGCAACGGCAGCGGCCCCAAACCCGCCAGGGAGAACATCTACAACGGGAACTACTCGGCCGCGGAGAACCCTTACGACATCCCGCAGCCGCACAGCGCGTACCGCAGCGCCTCCGTCTCCTCCGTCAACGCCAAGGAGCATCACTACAGCGGCGGCTACGGCGTCTCGGAGAACCCGTACTCGCCGCCGCCGCCCCACAGCCCCCGCCAGCACAGCACTTCCTGTCCGGGCCGCGCCTACCGCCACACCAGCGGCAGCAGCAGCAGCAACGGCGGCGGCAGCAGCGGCAGCGAGCAGTCCTGCCGCAACGGCTCGGCTCTGACCAAGGCCAGGCTGCACGGACACGGCATCACCGCCAGCTACGGCGAGATGTGCTACCACGACAACAGCCTGGTCTCCGCCTCCCTGGAGGCGCTGATCCAGCACCTGGTCCCCACGGTGGACTACTACCCTGACGTAAGCACCGCCGGTCACTTCCGTTTCACACTCCGAATTCCTCGTGGGCGTCGATCCGTTGTGATGCCCGAGGAGAACAGATTTTTTTCTGAAAGCCCGCTTTGTGTCTTCGTCATCAGAGGTCGTACGTGTTCACGTTCCTGCTGAGTTCTCGCCTCTTCCTGCACCCGTACGAGCTCATGACGAGGGTCTGTCATCTGTGCGTGGAGCAGCAGCGGTCTGGAGATGCCCTGCTGGATAAGGTGGGCGGAATACAAACACCCACACACACTCACACACACACACACACACACACACACACACACTGTTTAAACGTCTTCTCTGGACACCCACTCGAAACTCAGTCATAAAATCTAACCGCAAAACATTCGGACACTTAAAGAAAGGAGATAATTCTCTGGGGATTTCTCCTTTCACTGCATTATCAGTTCCCGGGGATTGTTGCACAATCATGTTGAAATCCCCGCCAGTGTAGGACAAGCAAGGACACACAGAAGATTTTTCTTTCCCTTTCTCTTTCTCTTTCTTTCTTCCGCCCACATAAACTCACACCTTCCAGGAACTCCACAAACTGTTCACACTTTTGTTTTGATTCAGGTGTTTGTCAGTATTTTCATTGCAGTTGAAATTCCCCTATTCAGACGGATTCAAACATGTTTTCCAGTGTTCAGTTGTTTTTGAGTGAAGGATGTCCAGATTCGATAGGCCCCGCCCACTGCTGTGTCTTTATGTAACATAAATAAAGATCAGATTAAGGCCACGCTGTTTCGTCCCGAGACAAATTACACGCGTCGGAGATTTGAAATGTAATCGCGCCCGTCGCCGCGTTACCTAACATGCCGTGTGATGTTTCTCAGATCCGTTTCCGCGAAGTGGCGCCCAAGCTGGTGCAGCTGTTGACCGAGTGGACGGAGACGTTCCCGTACGACTTCAGGGACGAGAGGATGATGCGCTGCCTCAAGGACATGACGCACCACGTGGCGCGCGGCGACGAGGTTAGCGACGCCGCCTCCTGTTGCCAAGCAAATCGAAGAAATGATCAACTCCTTCTCACGCCGCGTGTCTTTTTACTTTCAGTACTCGTGGCGAGCCATGCAGCAGATGACCCAGCGCCTCATCAAGCGCCTGTCCGCCCTGGGGCAGTACGAGGAGGCCGTGGCGGCGCTCAACGCCGTGGCCATGGAGCGGCCCGCCTCCCTGAAGAGCAAGCAGGCCTCGGCCCAGCGGAGCGACGTGCTGAGCGTGTGCGACGACCCCTTCGTCCTCGCCCAGCAGCTCACGCACATCGAGCTGGTGAGCTTTCAGATTTGTGGATTTCAGAGGCTGATCTGCAGATTTACGGCTGTTGATGGGGCGTTATACCGCGGCTTTGAGTGCGGTTTCTGCTTTATAGGCCATCTTTTTTTTTTTTTTCTTTTCTAAATTTAGCCTTCATTTCTGTGGTTGTTGTGTTGTCAAATAAAAAAAAGTCATGTGATGCAAATTTGCATGTTAACTTCTCTGTTTGACTTTTATTTGTACCATAATACTTGATTTAATTTCAAGTGTTTTGCCAAATAAAACTGGATTATGAGCACTTTTAAGAAAATAAACACATTGAATTATCTAGAACAGTAGAATATGGTTATTAAGAGGAATTACCTCATGCAATAAAAATACAGATAAATATGAGTTCTTTTTCATTTTCCGCCTTCAGGACAGACTGAGTTTTATCGGCCCTGAGGAATTCATCCAGACGTTTGCCATGAAGGATCCTCTGGAGAACCACAAGGTACCGACTCCACGTCTGAACTCTGACCTCCTGTTTTCAGCCGGACTCTCGTCGTCTTCGTTTCAAAGCCCGCTGGCAGAATCCGGCCCCTCTTGTCATTTCATGTTTTCGCCCGAGTCTTTGAAACGCATAAGATTGTCCTGAAACACAAGTTCATGCCATTTCACAAACTGCATCTAAAAATACACCCAGAAAAAGGATTTTACCCTGCTGTTAGCCACGTCTCCATCTTGATGTTTAAACAAATCAGTATTTATTGACCTCTGTGTGACTCTTGAAGGATCAAAACTTTCACACATTACGTTTGATCACTTGGATCTTATATTCCTCTCCGTTGTCTGTTTCCTTCTTCCGTGTTTTTAAATGCGAGCTGTCTCTGGCCTTGAGGAGACGGCGTCATCTGCATAAATCTCACATCAGTCAGAAACGGCGGCTCTGACAGCGTATGGCGCTCCGGCGTAATGACAGCTTCAGGCTGCAGCAACACGACCTGTTTATAATTATCAGCATCAAAGGGGGAACCGCAGATTGTAGTTATTTTTAAGTCATTCTTTATTATTTAGATTTTGAAAGCGTCTCCTCGTTCTGCCGCGAGTGTAATTTGCGGTCTGCTTGGGTTCAGGTCGACTTGCTTTAAGAGACCACATCAATTGAATTCGCTGGCAGATAAGACGGGAATCCGTTCGACTGTATTTTCATCGTAGCGTTTGAAAAAAAAAAAAAAAAAAGAAAGCTCCCAGCTCGGGCATGAAAGCACCTTTCTTTCTTCCGTCTTGAGTGCGTCCGAGGGGCTCTTTCCGCTCTGAGTGGTCCAACGAGTCAGCTGAAGGGTCGTTTTCAATCAACGCCGCCGCGGACATGCTTTCACCGACGCCGCGTGCGAGCGCGCTCTTTCTCCCGCTCTCCGCTGCGCCTCCGGTTATATAAGACCCACTTTGTATAATAGGGCAGTTGAGTCAGCGAAAGGGGTCCTGAAGTGTAAAGGGGAAGTTGGGAGCGGAGTGGGCCGCCGCTGTTGTGTAAGCATTTTAATCGAGCCGCGAATCTCTGGGATTACATCACCCCTACGCCAAGTCAAGTTTATTTTATACCAAGCTTGATCATGTTTATTTATGCAAAAAAATAAAAAATAAAAACAAAGGACCCACCGTGCCTCGTCTCACAGGAAAGCCCAAAAGCAGATGCAGGAGAGGAGAAAATAACAGCAGACGCGTCACGGGCTGCGCTGCGCTGCGCAGGGCCAGAGGTTACGTGGGTGTGAAAGCTGTCAAGACCCATTAGTGAGCAAAATTACAGAGAAGCAGCTGTCTCTCACCGCGTCTCCCTTTTATAAATACACATAAAAACAGTAATATTGACTCACAGTGACAGGAATATGGCAGTAAATGGTGAATTTCAGAGTGCTCGTCAGAAAAGGTCTCAAGACGCATTGCTAAAATCTGTGTGGTTTCCTCTGTTGATAAACCAGTCATACCGTTCTTTTTTTCTTTGTGCGTCTGCCTTGCAGGGTTTCTTCCGGAAGCGTAAAACCAGCAACCTGGAGGCCTACGTCAACTGGTTCAACAGGCTGAGCTACCTGGTGGCCACTGAGATCTGCATGGTGCGTTCTTCACATTTCTTCCTCAGCGTTTTGTTCTGTTATAAACCTGCAGTACACAAAAAAACATCTGTTATTTTTAACCGTGCAGAAGATACAAGTTGGATTATATGTTTTAAGCTTCTCCAACGACAACATAAAGGCACGTCTCTGTTGTCGTTATGTAATTCGCCTGTTTCACCTCTCTTTCCAGCCAGTGAAGAAGAAACACCGAGCGAGGATCATAGAGTTTTTCATCGACGTGGCTCAGGAGTGCTTCAACATCGGCAACTTCAACTCCCTCATGGCCATCATCAGTGAGTGTTTCACACCAATCCTCTCTGCAGGAAAGCGAATATCTGGGAAATGTAGAGAGAACAGAGCCTCTAGACGAACCAGCGGAAATCAGAAATGAATGTTTTCACTCAGTTGTTTGAAATTCAGTTTGATCCCTCTGTCACAGTTTGGCTGTGAAAACAGGATTTGCCGAAGTTGAGTAGTAGTTCCCACCAATTGTCGGTGAAACAGCCTGTAAATTGAATCAGATTTAAAAACGAACGCACAGAGCCAGCTGGACCTGAAGGCAAGCTGTAATCAGTTTAAGGAGGCACAAAGTGAGTTAGCGGAGGCCCAGCCGGCCCTCTGTGCTCACGCTCCCTTTCATTTCATTTCAGCCGGGATGAACATGAGTCCTGTGGCCCGACTGAAGAAAACCTGGAACAAAGTCAACACTGACAAGTTCGAGATCCTGGAGGTGAGGCTCGTCTGCGCGTTACGTAACAGGGCTCACATGGCTCGGTGTCTGATGACCGTCTCCTCCTGTTTCCCCGCTCAGCACCAGATGGACCCCTCCAGCAACTTCAGCAACTACCGCACGGCGCTGCGCGGCGCCACCCAGAGGTCCGAGACGGCGCACAGCAGCCAGGAGAAGGTGAGCCGTCACACCGGCTTCCACCTCAACTTTTACTCAATTGTACATTTCAGTAATGAGTTTTCTCTCTGCTGCAGATCGTGATTCCTTTCTTCAGTCTGCTCATCAAAGACATCTACTTCCTGAACGAAGGCTGCGCCAACAGGCTGGCCAACGGACACATCAACTTCGAGGTCAGATGATAGTTTTTGCTCAGTGTTTGAATGATTTGAGTTTAGAGAAAACATTCACATGTAATGCAATGTAATGGCTCCCCCTTGTGGATCAATGCAGTGTTACACTTGTTCAGTTGACATGAAAACCACTTTAGGAGTGCTCCATGATTTCTGAATATTCACATATTTCTGGTTAAAACTACAAGAGGTGGCATGATCCACGTCTTTCACTCCTGGTGTTTGATCCTGTTTAAACTTAACATTCAATCCAAACATGCATTTAAAGGATCTGCTTTCTTTGTGTTCTAATAGAAACTCTGGGAACTCGCAAAGCAAGTGAGTGAGTTCCTGGTTTGGCGTCAGGTCGTGTGCCCCTTCGACAGAGACCGCCGGATTCTCCAGTATCTTGTCACAACGCCGGTTTTTACCGAAGACGGTCAGTATTCGGTCCTCAGCCGTCCGGTTCGCTCTCTGAGAGTTTGACGAAGGAAACTCAAATTGATCTGTGGTTGCAGAGCTGCATCTGGCCTCATATGAGAGCGAAGGACCGGAGAACAACATGGAGAAAGACAGCCGCAGGTCTCTGAGGTGGGTGTTGACGCAGCGAATCAGAACATTCAAGCCCATAAATCAAACACATCAGAATGATAATGGTTTTTAAATCATCTTCCTTCCAGATCGTCTCTTCTCCATCGAGAGAATCGCTCGTAAGAGAGCGAGACGGCCTTCTGCGCTTCAGACTGTAAATGTATCAAGTGTTAAGAAGCTACGGACTCATCTTTATTGACCTTGTGGATGCATTTTCTCGGGGCCAAAGTTGTGGTCTTGGACTTAAAATGCAGTTTTTACATGCCAAGAAATACTTCTGGGACCACATCCTCACAAGAATCATGAATGATTGATGAATCCGGCACAGGAAACGTCTCTGATGAAGTTCTCCCAGTGCCAAAAACCTCCGTGCTGCTGCCTCGATCGCCCTCGGTCCCGAGGAGTCTCCACTCTACACACCCCGGTTTCCTTAACACAGCCACGAGTTGTGCATTTTCTCCGACATCAGCTCTGTCCCAGGCACTCACAGGACTTCGGGGGTGGTGGTATCACCCCGTCACTGGCCACGCCCGCCTCTCTTTGCAGAAACGTGGAGGGAGAGACGGCCACGGACCTGATTAATGCGTGCTGGCGGCCCCGCAGCACTGCTGAGGATCTCCGGAGAGCTCGGACATCAGAGCCGACTGGCCTCCATCTGTACCATAAATCACAGGCTGCTTCTAACGTCGTCCGGCTGCACGCCACGTGGAGCACGGCGCTCTGCACGCTTGCTCCCGCTTTGCACAGTCACTCGAGACACACTACGTTTCTTTTTTATCGGTGGGTTCTGGACGTATTGTGACGTTGTGCACTTTGACTCTGTCGGTGTGTGAGTGACTGCGACGTCGCGCTGGTCATGCAAACTGAATGGAAAATGCACTTCAGTGTGTTCCGGCGTTGTGTATCATAGGACTCCAGCGACTCCGATCTGCAGGCGTCTTTCTATACTATAGTATTAACTTGTATTTTGTATCAGAAAGCTTGTGGTTTGTTTTTGTAATGTACTTTTTTTTTTTTTTTTGCCAAGAGCTTGTTGCTGGTTGGCTGGCTCTGTGTTTGCTAAGCTATATAACACCAGTTCATGTGTGATGAGATTTTGGTGTGATTGAAGCACAATTGGTTGTGTGTGTGTGTGTGTGTGTGTGTGTGTGTACCAGGTGCAGCTTAACCCTCGTCTTCCCCTCTCTCACCCGCCCTGGTGACGTGAGCGTGACGTGATCGATCCTCTCCGATTCTAGCTAGGCGTGAACGTGATGCCACTTTTTTCCTTTTTATGTTTCAAAGACACTCATTTATGTTTCATTCCTTTTTCTATGTCATATATGCTTTTTTTAAAAAAACTATTTTTTGTGTATCACTCGTGTCACCAGTCAGGGTACTTGTACTGAAGGTCTTTGTGAAAAGAGAAATATATTTTTTTTCCTTTCAAATAAACAGAAAAACAGAGTGATGTGTGCGATTGCGTTTCTTTCACAAATAATCGACACGGTTTTGTAAGGAAAAACGTTTATTTACAATAAAATAAAAGTGTTCTTTGGGGAAAAAACTGGAAAAAAAGTGGATCTTCATGCTTGGACATCAGCGACTCTGAACTCTGGTGAAGTTAATGCAGCGACCCTGGAGACGACAACGAGACGATAGTTTCAACATTTAAAGGCTTTTTTCAAGCAACACGAACATCTCAACTAAGGTGAAACCCTCTGCTTCCTCAAACTACAGCAAAAATAATTGTTCCTGAGAAGAAATCCCATCAAGTAAAAGAAACCCTCACCCTGATGTCCTTTGACCTTTGGAGAAATTCTGAGAAAAGTCAATTACACATAGGTTGATCATGCAAACTGCCCAGGACGGGATCACCAATACAGAAAACTGCAGCTTCTCCCCAAAAAAATGAGCTGTCCCAAACTCAGGCTTCAAGCTCTCAATTCCACTGTTTGATTGTAACATTCAGAAAAAATGTGGCCAAAAAGGAACATTTTACAAAAAGTAAAAACGACACACAAAAATACACACCCTGTTGCATGTGTGAAGCTTTTCCAGCTCCAAGATTGTTATTTCTACCAGTTGTGTATCAGTGAGGCAGATAATATGGCATGTATGATTGATACTCGCTCCTCTAAATCACGGGAGAGTTCGGAGGGCGGACCGCTGTTTGTAATCAAATTATCTCATGACATTTTAGAGCAAACAGGTCACTCTCTGGTAGCAGTCCAGCTGAATGTGAGGAAGCCTGCACTCCTCGTCTGAGTGTTTGAACTGAGGCGGCTGTGAGAGTCTTGCCTTGTCCTGAGCTGTGGGCCTCATGATCGCCACCCTGTCGTACTGTCTTCTCAGCAACGCCAGCAGCGCGTCGAGGCGGCCCTGCACAGACAGTCACAGCGAGAGAGGGCGGAACCGATCAAACAGAGAAAACAACTGGCTGAGGGAGAGAAAAACAGGGTTTCTTCATAGCGGTCATTTTGCTGGCGCCTGTGCTGCTGTGCGTGTGCACACGCACGAAAGGTATTTCAGGGCTCATTTTAAATGCAACACCATTATGTACAATTTATATTATTCTCAAATGAAATAAAAAATGAGCAAAGCTGCTTATTTTGTAAGTTTTGTAAGTTTTTGTAAGCTCAGAATTTTGTCTGAAATGTACTGATTTACTGATGTCAACACATTCTGTGTCTCTCTTTCTGCTTCCTATCCACTTCATGTTTTTTAAGACTCTGGATGCCACCACTTGGTTTGTGTTCCCCTGCTTTTTGCAAATAAAGTCGAGTGTTGAGTCTGCGTTTGGGTTCACCAGTGGTTTTCGACAAGAAACAAAGTTGCATACTTTTTCATTGAGAGACATCTTCAAAAATTCGACGAGTCAGTTTTAATGATTAGTTCTGGTGCAAAGTTCAGGAAGATGTTCACAGATTTTCTGTAGCTGTTGCATTTTGCATGATTTTCATGGTATCTTCACTGAAATCTGAGCTCCAGGCTCAGTGTTTTAGCAGAAACCGAATTAAATGAGAAAGTTACCAAATATGGTCAAGCTAAACTCTTGCAAGGAGAAGACACTGAAATTGATCTTAATCAGAGACATTCCACTTAAGATGCAGCTATTAACCCTGACTAAGAGGACATGTTGTCTTTCAGCTGCCTGCATGTTCGTCTTTCTGTCCTCTTCTCGCCCAGCTGAACCCGTCACTATCTCTCTGCCCTCACTTCACCCCGTGCTCCACATTCGTCCCGCCGTTAATCATTACACCGCTGCCTCACCTTGATGGGTGCGTACCACTTGGACTGTGTCGGCGGGCTGTAGACGGGGGGAGGTCTCGGCGGGGGCCGGGGGATGATCGGCTCCTCCACGTCGTCTGGAACCGTCACCACGGCGTTTTTGGCTTTCTCGAGCCGTGAGCCCTCCTCTGTGGATCCCTTCTGTCCCCAGCGCACCTGTGCGGCAGCAGGAACGGCTTTTAATGATGCACACTCACAAGTCTGGATGAGCTGGACAACGAAGTGTTAAATATCTTGAATTTACCTCCATGCGTTTGATCCCTCCAGGTCCCCTGCCTCCGTAGTAAGAAGCGTCCACCGTCGGCCATCTGTGCTTGGGTGAAAGATCTTCTTCTGGTTCCTATAACAAAGGTATTTCGATGTATGGACTTAATATTGAACTAATACATCAAGTCGATTATCATCTTGGCCAAAAGTGAAAGCAAAAACACAAATAAATGTTCATATTAATGCACATCTCCTCACATTTTGCATAGTTATTATCAAACAGTGAGAGTAAAGGCTAAAAAGCTCATGACAACAACTCTGTGTTCTGACTCAAGCTCAACATGTAAAGTCTGCCAGAGAGTTCTCTCCCTCCCCAGCTTCCACCCACAATCCCTCTGCGTCCGCCCGGAGTCGAGCGTTCTCACCTCCACTGCTGCCAGGAAGGCAGCGGGCGGTGAGATTCAAACTTCGGCCTTCAAGGCATTGTTTCAACGCACCCTAAAGACAGTATGTTTGTTCCTAACAGCCTGAGGTTTACTCACAATGACAGGAGGCGGCGGAGGTGGGCGAGAGGGGGGCGGGTCTCTGATGACCTGGTAGGAAAAAAAAAAAAAAAAAAAACATTAAAAAACATTACATAACATACAATACAATGACACATACCAGAAATCCTGTAAACTCACCACTGTGCAGCAGAGAGGCCAGAACCACCAGAGCAGCGCCAGGGCCAGCAGGAGCAGCAGGGCCAGCAGCAGCCAGAGCACCCAGGTCCCGTCTGACTGCGCACAAAACACAGCAGCTTTCCGTCATGTCACCTTTCTGGTTACATCGGAGATGAAAGCCTCTCTGCGAGGCGATCCCAGCAGCTGAACCGCCGCTCGAACGGCTCCTCTCGGGTTACAGCGTAATGGCCGCATCAAGCCATAATCCAATTTCAAGAGACAAACAACAGACTTGCCTGCAAGTGAGGCGCTATTGTAAATATGTGCAAGAGGGGAAAACACTGCAACTCGCTTTTCATCCCGCACAGATACTCACGCATGTGGTGGCGTGTATGGACACGGGAGCAGAGATGTAGGACTTTCCATTGTTCAGGCTAACCAGCACTTCCACTGATCTGCCAGGGAAAGACATCAAACATCCATAAACATTCTACAAAGTGTAAAATAAACTATACGTTCCATGTCCATCTGATTTAGATTGGAATCTGGACTCAGTTTTCTCCACTTGTTGAGGGAGGCGGGTGCTGTTTCTCTTTATTCCTGCTGTAAATCTTGATTTAATGAAGGAATCTGCCCAAAGGATCTATTAAACTCAATCTAACGGAATTTGAAGTTAGATATTTTATCTCATCATCTAAAAAACGAACAATCCTACTTGACTGGTTTGCATTTTATTTAAGATAAACTTGAATTAATTCAGCACCCATGTTGATCTTTTACTGCCGATCCAGTTTTATTCAAACTATAGTCAGATTTCTGCAGCTTTCTGGATGAATCCAACTTACAACACGGTGTTTTCAGTGTTTTGGAAGTTATAAAAGACACACCTAAAGGTCAGTTTACAATATGGCTGCCTGCAGTGTGACGTGTTCCCATAAACGTTGTTTTAATATTGTTAACACATAGAAGTGTTTTTTTTTTTTTGTTTCATGGCTCGTGCACACAGCTCTGCTGCAGTGACTCCAATCCTGTTAGCTTGAAATATGGCGCAATATTTACATTTATACTCAGAAGGGCGAGAGCGGCACTACAGGAAGCCTCCACTGAAACTAAAAAAACCTCTTTTTTTGGCCAATCAAATGGCAACATTTTTTCAAAAGGGGATTTCTGAACTCCGAGTCAATGAGAAGGCAGAACAAATATTTGCTACAAAATTAGATATTTGGTTTCATGTGTGTGGACTGAGCTGAGATTGTGTCAGCAGGAGAGAGAGAGAGAGAGAGAGAGAGAGAGAGAGAGAGAGAGAGAGAGAGAGAGAGAGAGAGAGAGAGAGAGAGAGAGAGAGAGAGAGAGAGAGAAATACCAGAGTTATTTTGGTCTGACAGTCTAACTGTAAACTTTGCACTGTGTGACAGATAAACACACACACACACACACACACACACACACACACACACACACACACACACACAGGCGATAACAGTTGGGAATATTTCCGTGTCCCTGGGTTATTATGTAAAGTATCAGATGACATTTTGAAAATGTTATTATAGAAAATGATTGATTCAAATGACTGAAGTCTGAGGCTGCAGCATATAAATATTCGAGAGTTATTTCCAGTTTGGTTTTAAAAACGGTCAGGAAGTACCACTGAAGGTCAAAGTTTCCCATAATGCTCTCTAACATTTGGCTTCCTGTGAAATCCAGAGTAGAGCATCTTAATGAGCAGAATCCTTCATATCTCCGAGGCTGATAGCAGCTTCGAGTGGCGGCTTCCTGGAGGTCCGGGGAGTCGCTAAAAGTAGAACGAGAGCTGCTCTGTTCGCTTTGAAGTCCACTCAGCTCCCAGTTTGTTAACAGGTTTCTATTTTTAAGGTCGGGTTTAAAAGTTTCCCGTTGAGCTAAATGGAGCAGGATGTGGATCCTCCTGGTCGACCTGGATCTGTCCGGAGAGGGTTTTGGAATCACGTGAAAATGAAGAAATTCTTCCTGTTATGAGGAAACTAAATTTACGTCACAATGGGAAGAAGGTGAAGGGAAATACTGTAATTAATATTATTCCCCGGGATGTTTTCATGTTGATTTGAGTTTAATTGCATTTCATTGTTGACTCACTGTCCGACTCGGTGCAGGACGGGAGCTGGACACAGGAGGTGGCCGTCTCTCACCACCGTGGGCTTCTGAGCTGAGAACAGGAAGAAAACCACAAATCACAAAAACCGTCACCTTGAAATGACATTTTTCTAAAACCTCATGCTGAGATTTGCATTTTTTTCTGAAATTAACCCACAGTTTTAGACAAAGTATCAAAGTCTTTAGAAAAAGTCTTTCATGTAAAGTCTGACACACGTTTACGTTCCAACGTTTACGTGAATGATTTTGAGGAAGGAAGACGATTGTGTTTAGTTTTCATTGACATTTGGCGCTATATAAACGGCCAACAGTGAAGCATGAAAGTGATGCAGTATACGCAAACAGCAGAACAGATAAAAAACAAGAGCGGAGCGGTCATGTGTTATCTCCTCTTGTCCTCTGGGTGACTCACACCCTGCCCCTGCCATTGATCTGTTAATAGACTGATGAGCCGGAGCAAGGCTGGTCTCCCTCCCTCTCTCCGCTCGCGCTCATAATATCTCCTCTGTTCTCTGGATCGAGTCAATAAAAAGCAGCCACTGTTTGACTTCCTGGCTCTTACTTTCCACCGCAGCACACAGATCTACACACTGCCCCATGATTCACCACAGATAATTTCATTAGAGCGTCGTT
Source organism: Salarias fasciatus (assembly GCF_902148845.1). NCBI lineage: Eukaryota > Metazoa > Chordata > Actinopteri > Blenniiformes > Blenniidae > Salarias > Salarias fasciatus. The sequence continues at coordinate 8,423,011 of NW_021941229.1, read as the reverse complement.
AGGATAATGAGCTTTATGGATCGAACCTGCAATAACATCTATAAGTGTATGTGCAACAGCGGGGATGCTGCGAGTGTGTGCCGAGTGTTTTCTGGACTGACTGAGAGTCACTTCGTCGACGGTGAGCGAGCAGAGGACGTTTTCCATCCTCTTGGATCCGCTGAAGCCGCCGCCCTTCAGCACCACGTTGAAAGACTCTGGAAAACATCAGACGCATTACACAGAGCTGACGATACGCTACGATCCGCACGGGAACAGACGATCAAACAGACATGATGTTATATCTCAAAAAACATTGCATTTCTGACATTATTACGGAATTCTAATTCCATGAAATTGAAGATATTGTATATTTCAAACATATTAAAATACTGTTGATAGAAATTAACCCGACTGTTCAATATTTTATTACATAAAGAGAAGGAAAAGGTTGGTGTGTGTCATGTAAAATAAGAGATGTTTCAGTTTTGGAATAAAAATCTGGAAAAGTCTTGATGATGAGCTGAGACTGTGTAGTTTTCTCATGGCTTCATAGCAGCATTGAAATGTAATTGTATAATTTGGGACTAATATATCATATTTTGTCTCCTTTTTAGAACGAACTGACATTCTGGGTTATGTCATCTGGATGAATTGTGCAAGAATTTAGTTTATAGTTCATGTTTGTTTATTTTAATGCGGGAAATTCCTTGTTCCTTTTTTTCTTTTAAACCAAAATACTGATTTAAAGTTACAAGTGTTACTTTAAAGAAGCTCTACGGTTACTTTTTAGTCCACATGATGTTTGATCTTGACTTTTGTCTCATCTTCCACCTCTGAAATGACGTCCCTCCCAATACTTATGGCATAAATCCTAATTTCTAAAAACATGGGGCTGTGTCAGAATAACATTTCTTTTGCAAATCCAAACTATTCCCAACAAGCTCACCATTCACACACACACTGGATGGCTCGATGGTGAAGACCTCAGCACATGTTTGCTTTAGGATCTGCGGTAGCAAGATAAGAGAACAAAGAAGTGGTTTCAGCGGTTGGTGTTCATCCCCACTGCTAATGTTTCAGTATGAATCTCTCAAACTCGCCTTGTTGACGATGTCTTTGAGAGCGTGAAACCCGGACAGGACCGGGAACACCTGCTCGGTGCCGTCCGCTATGTCTGCAAGCTGCAAACCAAACGAGGATATTCAGAATCAGGAGCAAGGCTTCTGGTTAGCAGTGGTGCTGAGAGCTTGGAGAACATTTAGGGAGGAAAGTGCTGTTTCTGTTCCGGCGGTGAAAGCTTTCATCTCCCGCTTTAATGACAGCAGCACAGGAAGTTTGTCTGGTGATATCTAATTAGACCGTAGTGTAATGACTTCCTGCTCTGCAGGTCAGGGAGACCGCCTGCATGAAGCCGGCCAGGGATCAACTCTTTCTGCACACTCTGGAAACAGTTCAGATGAACTCAGTCATACTTGTTACACAGTTTATTCTGCAATCAAGGCTACACATCAGGACAGGCGTTGGGCAACAATCGGTTCTGCTCAATAAATCCCAAGAAGTGCAAAGAGATCACTGTGAATCTTCTTGACCCGGTCGGCAGAAGATGTTTGGGTTTTCCTGTAAAGTTCATTCCAAAACACAAAGCTCTCTTTCAACTATTTACACAGAATGAAATCAGCCACATTACAACATGTTGATCCGAACCAAATGCATCGCAAATCAGAGAAATGCAAATCCTCCCCCCTCCTGCCAGCTGCCGTCACATCAGATCCAACAAACACAGCGAACGGGGTCGAGGTGTGGCGATACTGTACGGACATGCGGGCCAGAAGCAACTTCCTACTGGAGCTTCGGACACACGCTGACATGTTGCGCACACACAGTTTAAACAAGCAATGAGATCAGAAACAGACGGTTTTCTCTCTCTCTCTCACACAATACGATAAGAGATAAAACCCTCCTACCTGGCGGTGGTCGAAGTCCTTGACCCCGACACAGTACACTCTGGCTCCGAAGCCTCTAGCTCTGTTGGCCTGGAAACAACAACAACAGAGAGCGAAGATAAATGGTTTCTTCTATTGTTACAGTTCATTCCCATTGAATACAGTGTATTATATATTTCAGCCAGCTCTCCCCCCTGCAGCCTGTGATCAGGTTTTATAGTGGTCAATGTTTTGCTTCCTTCCCAGGAAGTTCATGCAACTTGATGAGAAAAATCAATACGCAGAGGCTTGAAACTGTTTGTACTGAGTGTTGTAATGTAGGAAAAACAAGGGCGCGATTTTGAAGCATGTGAAGATTTATGTGCATATCTTCACAATTCATATGGAGTTATTGCAAAATACAAACTTAGTGGGAGGAAGATGCTCTATAATCTGGATGTGAGTGAAACAGTGAGGCGAACTAATGGCTAATGGCAAACTAAAAGCTGATAATGAGCTACAGTTGGAGTTTGAACACTTTCTCACTTCTTTCACGCTCAGTTCAAACGGGTAGATGTCCAGCTTGCCGTCGGTCAAAACGATAATCAGGCTGGACGATGGTGACGTTTGCCGCTTCATCTGCTCGTAAACCTGATGAGTAGTAATTCAGGAAAAGTTCAGACAAAATGGGGAAAAATTCAGATAAACCTCGGTGAGGACGCCTACCGCTATCAAGCCTTCGTGCATGTAGGTTTCACCAGCAGGCTTGATTTGGCTCAGCTTGTTCAAACCGTCGTCGATCTTCGACCTGCGAAGATAAAATGAGCAAAAGGTTTTTAGAAAGAAGAGGTGATAAAGAGCCAGAAAGAGGAGGAGATGTACCTGTCTCCTGTTAGAGGAAGGATGACTTCGGCTTGGGCTGAAAAGACGATGTAGGAGACCCTCATCCTGGGGCTGAAACACACACACACAAGCGCAACACACATAAAGATAAATGGGTTTTTATGTGTTTCAGGGTGAAAACATGCAGGAAGTCAGTTATTCGGCCAGAAATTAGAACTTTTGCCTGCGAGATTATGAGTCATTTATGTGAGTTTTATTAGCACATGGGAGTTGGCAGCTCTGTTTTTCTTCAAAATGCAAAAACCGAATGTCTTACATGTGGTCTCCCACTGAAATAACAGAACATCAGGCCACAAAAGTAAGCCGCTGATACCTCGAGTGACAAATGTTTTTAAAACCCCAATTATTTGTCAGACAGAACGAGTTAAAGTTACATTTTCTTGCATCATTTCACCAAACAAAGCCGAGCGGGCCAGAACAATCAGGGGCGTGACTCAGCACGCTACTTAACGCCGCTATAAACAACCGTGAACCACAGCTGCATGACGGCATAACTGGACACTGATGTGAATTCTTGAGTCTAACAAAGAGACATAATAAACTCTCATAACTACCAAAACAGTGGAATTAAAATGACAATGCATCAGGCGGAGTTTTCTGTTATTAGGTGTCTGAAAGGGAAGGACTTGGTGCTGCTGCCTGGATGAATGGAAGGCGGGAGGGAACGTGTGTTGTGGTCAGCGCCACCTTCAACATCTGGCGGCGTCGTTTGAATGTCATATTTAGCAGCCTGCTATTAAACCTAAAGATATCACGAGCCCTCCACGCCAGCACCCGGAGGGGGTTTGGGTGCAGTTGGTGGCCTTGTGTGATGCCTGAAATAACCGTGCCCTACATTCTCCTCCTCCACCGACTTTCCACGCCGTGCAGGAAAACAGCAGCTTTCAGAAAACTTTATGCTCATGTGTGAAGTTCAAAACTCATTTTCTGTGCGAGTTTTTGGGTGGGGATGAATGAGTTGTGGGGGGAGATGTAGGCCGGAAAGGGTGGAGGAGAGGGGAAATGGACGGTAGGGGAGGTGGGGGTGGGGGGGGGGGGGGGGGGGGTGGGGGGGGTTCTCCATCATTAACACAGGAAGAAAAGTGCCAGAAACAGTCTCTTTATCTACCTGATGAACCTGCTGGTGAGCTGCTCCACAAACCCATAGATCTCATGCCAGTGTCCCCACACACTGCCCGACCTGCAAGAGGCACGCGTGAATGGAATCAAACACATCGAAACACTGAAGCATCAGTAAACCCATGACGAGGTTTTTAAAGACAAACATCCACAAGCAAGCAGAGGAAGAGATAGAGGACTGTGGGGAATCCATCCAACTGCATGCATGAATGGTGACTCTATAATAAAGTATATTAACATTGCAATGCAGTAATGTGTTTTATTTCTTAATACTTATTGATATAAATAATCGTTTCCATTGATAGAAGAATCCAAATATTGATCAGAAGTGGGCATATTTTATCTTTTGGTTTTAAGCGCATCTAGTTGGAAGCATTTCTTGGTATGAAATGTGCTTTAGTATAAACACAATAACATAATTGAGGATAAAGTTAATTTTAATGATGACTTGTAGTGAAAAATACAGTGAAATATAAAAGATCTTTCTCCTACAGCTGTTGCAATATCCATGTTTTTGCAAATTGCCCCTGACAACAGGACGAGGCAGCTCTCTGTCAGAGCTGCAGCTTAGGGCTCAGTGATGTGTTGTGTCAGCTATTAATGAGGTTTATTTGTTTTTTTGTTTGTTGTATGACGGGCTAGATGGACCCTCCTATAGGCTGGTTTTGCCCCACGGGCCTTATGTTTGACCCCATGCTCTAGATAATGATGGATGGAGTAAAATGATCTGGATTCTGATTAAAATGACAGTTTTCTTCAAAGTTTATAATTACTACTTAATTACAGCTATGCATTTGTTATGCATTACACACACACACCTGCAGGTACAATCACCAGCCATGCAGATTTAACTCAAATGTTTACATTTTTAAAAGTGCTTGCCCAGAAAAGGGAAAGTAGTGCACGTGTGCACGTACAGAGTAAACACAGTTTATTCTACTGGATGGAAACTAAGATCAGGAGATAATCCAGCTGTTCTTGGAAAGTCTGTTAATGATTACAGTTTGTCAAACAACTATTAAAATACAGAAAAGAGGAAAGAAAAACTATTTTTAATGAAGAATACAATGTAAACTTTATAATGATGAGCAGATTAAAGATGGGAATCGAGCTGCAGCCTTGCAGAAGAGGCGCGCAGGGATGAGAACACAGCCATACAAGGACAGGAGCGAGTCCAATCTCCTGCTGCAGCAACACGCTGCTGTTTTTTTTTTATATATATTTACTGATTAATTTTTTACTGAAACTCACCTGTCCAGAACAAAATAAATATCAAACGCACCATCGCAGGACGCGTCGTCGCCTTCATGCAACGAGGAAATTACGCACACGCTCCCGACCAGGAGGACGTTCACGCAAATCCATATCCGATCCATAATCCGTGCGTTACATAGCAGCAGAGAGAGAGAGAGAGAGAGAGAGAGAGAGAGAGAGAGAGAGAGAGAGAGAGAGAGAGAGCTGTCAGTGGTGGAGAGTCCGCCTTCCTCTCCTCTCCTCAGCCCGGGGCTCACATGTTGGACCAGGAGCGTCCGGATCCGCACTGAGAGCTGAGCTGCTCACATGGAGGCTGAGAGAGGAGGACTGGGCAGGGCCAGCACACACACACACACACACACACACACACACACACACACACACACACACACACACACACACACACATTCTCGTTTGAAGAAGAAACCAATGTAATTTTGTTTAAACTGAAAATGATCATATGATGTAATAATAAACTTAGTGTATGTTACAAACGTGCTTATTATGCTTTGAGATATTTAGAGAAAAAAAAAACAATATAGAAACATAAAGCTTGGTAGTTTTGAAGCCCTGAAACTACTCAATGTAAATCTAAAAAGAAAAAACAAACAAAACCATGTATGTAGCCCCTTCTAGAGCCTCCACATAAAGCTTTGGTCTTTATTGCTGTCAAAACTGTCATTAGTCTTCCATACCTACACGTCCAATGATACATCAGAATCAATAGCTGCATAGCAGTTCGGTGACAACTGGGCTCAACTGGTAGAGTGGTCATGTCACTACTGGAATGTTGTTAGATGAATTCCCCAATTCTACATGTCAAGGTCAAGTCACTTCATCGCTAGACTTCAGTGTTTTGGTGTCCCGTGGAGAGATCAAAGTCAAAACTGAAAAAGAAGTTTGGATAAAGTCTCTCAATAACCCATCAAATGTGTCTAGTAGGGCTGGTATAACTATGGTATAAACTTTGTGTTCATTTTTTAAGATAGGCTACATGTTAAAAAAAAAAAATGATACCATTATTTTGACTTGCAAACCCACAGAGAATTAATTGGTTATTCATATTTAATCAGCTGACTCCACTAATGTCTTGGTTGTGAGACAAAAACAAAAAAACAAAACACAGAAAAACAACAACTAAGAATTCCAGACTGAAATGTGCAGAGGCATGGAGAGAACATGCAAACTCCACACAGAAAGGCACAAGCCTGTAGCGGAGCCAGAGTGGGGGCAAGGGGGCGGTCGCTCCAGGACCCACAAGGTCATAGGGCCCCGTTTCATGTGATGTGTTCATATTTACTCGTAAATAAATTATCATAATAAAATGTGCAGTGTGTGCCAGAAGGTATAGGCATATGATTGTGGGCTCCAATTTGCCAATTCTTACATTAAGACTGTCCATGAATGCATCAGGGCTGTAAGCCAGCGCTGATTGGCTGAGCAGCATGAACGAGGTTTTTCTTTTTCACTTGATCTGAACTCTTTGGAGGGAAGTTAAACAGTATGCTAAACACTATGCTAGCCACTAGCGGTACTACCCAAAACCTAACATCGGAGCCATTGGTGAGTCAGTGAAACCTTCAAAAATATTATCTTTATCAGAATACTGTGGTCTTAAACACCTGCCTATTTGAATGTGCCTTGTGTTGCTCTCAACTATAAGAGACTGCCGAGTCTATTTTTTTCTCTAATATACGTGAATTCCAAAAGATATAGATAGCTGTGTCTGTATCTATCTGAATAGATTGTGTAATTTTAGACCAGCTGTATTAATTTTATATTTAAGCTGTATCAAAGATGGTACATATTTAGCCAGTGAGTTTTTAATCTGAATTTTCAGCACCATGGACAGCGGACGCTCTGAGATTGACAGGATTGACACCTGTCTCAGGCTGCATTTGTATGTGTGTGTGTGTGCGTGCGTATGTGTATTTGTTCTTCAGAACAAGTTTGTGAACTGGTTTGTGACTTTATTCTGCTTTCTGAGGCATATAAGTTTGCTTGGCTCAATAAAAGTGAGCATTAGTGTGTTGTTTGATGGTAGGATGAGGTATTGTTTGAATAATAAGATTACTCTCATAAGGGCCGCCCCCTCTGTACTGAGACCCACGCTCCGCCTCTGGCACAAGCCCAGAGGTTGAGTTTTTCTTCTCCAAGGCTTGCACGCTGGACATTGCATCATGGTGATATTATATTATATTAGTTAATTAATAAAGGGAAAGAAAATGTTTGTGCACGGTATGATCCAAAACTGGTACGATCTGGAGTCAATCCCAGATGACTGAGGACAATTTACTCAACAAACCCAACACGAGGAAAAAAAACAGCTTTAAGCCTGTTAGAAGACTTATTTCAATGGTTGTTTATGGCATTTGAAAGATCCAGCAGCTGACTGAACCATCACAAGAACCAAGGTTATAAAAATAGAAAAATGACAGCTGGATGGCTGAAAATAACCACGGAAAATATTTGAGATATGAAAATTGTTCTCTTTTTTTTTTTTTAAAGAGTGAGCTTCCCTCTTGTCTTTCAAAAGATTAATTGGTTGAGTATATTGAAATTTTAAAATAGCAGATTTAAAGATGGTTTATCATGAAACAGGTCGGAGGGAATCATCACATTTTTGCATCATGTCTCTTGATGGAAAAAGTGTTGTTCAATAGCGAACTCCACACAGTGCTTGGAAACATAACCTGCCAACTCTGCCAACAGTCATTCCTCCTTTCCTCCTCTTTGCCATGTCTGCAACACTCAGCAGTAGAAATGTCGTCGTCCCACAGCCGCTCACCATTAAACACCTCCACTGTGCCATGCTGACGTCAGTTGTGTTCTCCTTCTGTGTTCTCTGCTGTAATCATGCTGCAGGGAAGCGTTTGGCTGCTCACTTTGCTTCAGTTTTTAACTTTCAGTAATGATGAAGTCATGACAGTCAACATGTTAGATAATGAAATAGCAGAGCCGTTGTGTCAGTGAGAGCAGCCTCTTCTGCCTCCAGCATGGCTGTTCGGGATTATGTGTTGTGGATTTTGCTGGTGGGAATGATTGATTTCCCCCTTTCTTTCAGGGAGACCGCCGTATGACGTGTGAGTTACAAAGCACATATTGCCATTTTCTACTTCCTTGCTTTAATTGGGCTGCAATTCCGTGAAAGCCATGTGAATTATGTGTGAATGAAAACTCTTCATTCACATATAATTCACAACAGATCAGCTTCAGTCAGGGCAATATTTCCTGCATTTCTATGTTTTTATTTCACTGATCAAGATGAAGGTTTGTCCTGAAGTCAGAAGCAGCCCATCAGATATACCTATAGGTGGAAAGATGATATAGGCCAGAACATAATAATAATAATAATAATCACTTGCTCTTCGCTGATTTAAAGTGACAGATGATAAGCCGAAATAAGGATTTACCGGCTTGAATCAAAGACAAAGCAGAGATTATATTTCCTTGGAGAATGCAGTGACGTGTGAACAGCTGCGAGACCACCGCCTCCACCGAAGCTAAACTGATGGGAATGTGCAGGGTGTGGTCCAAATGAAAACCTTATGGGATGCCATAAAAACATACAAGCTGATTTCTAATCAAGCTGAAAGTGAGTGTGATTTTTATGACGGCTTTGCAGGAGATAGCCACAAGAACATGGTGCACCCACCAATTATAAAATGCACGACTGTGCTGTTAAACTGGAAACCAAAACAATGAGATAACTTGTGTGAAGTTAAACTGAACTAGTTATGTTTTGATAAATGAGACAGATTCTTTTTGTAAAAATGTTTTGCTGTTTTTCCTCATGAACACATTTTGTTTAGAAAATATATTTATAATATCTTTTATAATTAGATATTTTTTCTCAACACTTGAATTAATGGTTTTGATGCAAATTATTTAGCCCCTCTCAACAACATAACATAATGTCACATTTGTTTTTCGGGTGAAGGGGTCAATGCAATGGTTGCCTCAATGTGAGAAGGTCACGGATTCAAACACTGGCTAGGCGCTTCTGCATAGAGTTTGCATGTTCTCCCAGTTGATATTCTGAAGGATTTTAATGGGAAAATAAAAGTCAGTAATTCATATTTTTAATTATAATTGTAATAAAAAACTGCTGAGTGTTTTATTTTATGACTGTAAAGTACAGTATGTCACCGGCGTAGTTCTGCCAGCGGCCAGCAGGGGGCAGCCTGCGACCTTTTCATTGTTTACCAGCAGATCAAACAGAGGAAGAGCTCACGCGGCTACGCTGTTCTCTGTCACAGCTCATTTTAACACAAAGTGTGACTTTTTATATCGCAGCAGCTCGGCAGCCATGAGGACAAGGTCAAACTGACCGGACAGAGAAGAGGACAGACAGGATGGAGTGAAAGGTGAGCTTCTTTAACCTGTTTTCCATCAGTCCAGCTGGTTAAAGGTGGTTAAAGAGATGTTAGCTGGACGGAAGCTAACACGGGCCGATGTTTTGGATTAATAGGTTTCCATGTTATCTGGTGACCTACTTCCTTTGGCGTGTCCTTTTGCCGGCGATAACAGCAGATGTTAAAACCCCGACAGAAATCCGTAGCTGTCCTGGCGAGGCTGTTTAACCACACTCAAAATGAAGTCTCGAAGTGTACCTGTTTAAAATTTATTTTAACAATCTGCTGCTATTAGCAGCATCGACAGATATTAAAGGAAGTCGGCCACCAATTAATAGGGAAACCACTTACTACGAAACACCGATCAGAACAGATTGAGAAATATATATGCTTGTTTTAATAGTTTACGTATTAAAGATAATAGAGGGATGCGAGAAACATCTGGACTGAAGAGAGGGAATAAACAGGAGTAATGTAGAGAGTGGCATTAACTTGCTTTCATGTCTGAACCTGAAGGGTTGTTCTGATTTCCTCTCCCCAGCCTGAACCTCTGTATGCATATCAAGATGCTGCTGAAGATGCCCCAGAAGCTGCTGAAGACTGCACACTACATCGAGCTGGGCAGCTACCAGCACTGGCCGGTGCTCATCCCCCAGAGGATCCGGCTGTACACCTATGAGCAGATCCCCCTCTTCCTCAGAGAAAACCCCTACATCACCGACGGCTACCGGGCTCACCTGCCCTCCAAGCTCTGCCTGAAGAGGTGGGGAAGCTGCCATCTCCATAACTGTCACTAAATGATAATAAACTAACATTGTATGTGCTTTGCTTTCTGTAAATAATCTGCAATGACAGTCCATGAGCACCTGACATAGTTTCCCTGTATGTTTCAGTATTTTCATTCTGTCCAATGAGACGGTGAATATCTGGAGCCACCTTCTGGGTTTCCTTCTTTTCTTCTTTTTGGGGGTCAATGACCTCTCGTCAGTCCTTCCCGCCTCAGGAGCAAACAGAGAGGACTATGTTATCTATGCCATCGGACTCTTCTGCTTCCAGGTGAGAGTGGTGTTACTGTTACGGGGTGTGTGTGTGTGTGTGTGTGTGTTTTTGTGAGACATGTGGAGGGGATTGAGAGCCAACACTTGTGGATCAAGTTTGGACAGTGTTTTATTCTTTTTCCCTTGTATGAAGCATGTTTCTGCTAATACACCAAAGATTTAATTCAGTAGAAGTGAATCAGTATGTCAATATAAAAGGCTTTGATTAAAAATTCTTGTATCAGCGCACCAGTGTTTACAGAGAAAAACAAGAATATCGTCTGTTATTCAATAGAAATGTGTTGATTTTAGATCAGTAAATGTGGCTTATTCCATGTTTTGAGCATAAAAATTGACAAAAATACTAAAAAATCAGTCATGTTTTATCAGTTTCAGAACATTTTGAAATTTATCCAAAGAAATATGTTCATTTTGTCCATATTGATTATAATGTTTATTATATAATGTCATTAGTGTGGCGTATAGGTGCAACATGAATAACGTTCTTTATCTTTCCTGTCTTACTACACATTTATACCAAACTGGTTGGTGGGGTTTTAGGTCTCCCACCTCAACGGCCTGCATAGGTGTGTACCTGCTGGAAAAGTTATTGGAAGACG